>NW_024581253.1:0-32507 GCF_017639235.1 Corvus kubaryi
CATGGGAGTGGGGGTGAGAGCCGGAGGGCTGAGGGGAAGAGCCATGGAAGTGGGGAAGGAGCCGCAGGGGAGCCGCGTCGATGCGGTGTCTCCGAGGGAGGGGACGGTGTGACCTGAGGAGGGAGCTGGGGGAATGTGGGGGAGCGCCATGTCCTGAGGGGCGTCAGAAGGACGCGTCCCTTCCCGCCCTTTTCGTGAGGGGCGCTCGGGCGGGGAGAGAAGAGGGGCCCAGGGGCGGCGCGCACGGTACCTGTGTGGCGCGGCGGGCGGGCGCTCATCAGGCGGGCTCTGGCGTGGTCGTCGTCCGGCGCCGCAGCGGTGAGTGCGGAGAAGCCCGGCAGGTGCCGGCGTTGCTCCTTGGGGAAGGTTGAGCGCCGCGAGGGAAGAGGGGGCAGGAAGGCTGAGGGGGCACCCACCCGCCCGGGGGTCCCTCCGCGGCGGCTCCGCAGCCCTGAGGGGAGGCGCGCTCGCGGTGCTTGGCGCGCGCGGGGCGCTGAGGGCGGGAGCGGCGGGACGCGGGAAGCCGCCGCTTTTCGGACACCGAATTCTGGCTTCTTTTGGCGGCTCCCCTTTAACTACTTGGTGTCGCCGACAGCCGGCCCGCGGTGGTGTCAGTGGGGGTAACACCGCGGTGTGTGGGTGCAGAGCCCCCCGTGTTGGGTTGCCACCCGGCTGCCAGCTTGGGGACGTGGTGTGAGGGACATCCTAGACCTGGGATGACTCCCAGCGCGCCTGGGATGCAGTGCCCTCCCTGGATATTCTCCGAGTTTCCACATCCCAGCCGCCTCTGAAGGAACAGCGTTGCATAAGTGCTACTGCGCTTCCCGGTTGGGCTCAAAAAGGAGGAAAACGGTCAAGCGTGAACTTTTCAGGCGACACGTCGCTGAAGTTGCGGTGTTTAAGCGGAGGTCAAGTGGCATCTTGTCTTTTACTGTCTACCTCCTCGTCTGAGCCCTGGCCGTGGAACAACAGGGGATCATTGGGAATTGCGCAGCCCGTTTTGCATGCTCATCAGAGTTCCCTGGGGATGGACAGCAGGGAGTAACTCCAGTAGTAGGCATCCTTGAAGGTCTCCTCCCCCAAAGCAAACGTCTTGAAATGAGTATTTTTGGTTTGGTGGTTTTTTGGTTTTTTTTAATGTTACGACCAAATGGCTTAATTTATGGCATCATTTACATGATACCACTTATTTCCAGACTTTTATTACGAACATATTCTCAGTTAACATTTGCAATCTGAAGCTGCCTGCCTGCTTTTCCAAGCAATTATCGTGCAAGGTCACTTAGTTATTTTAGCTGAGCTAGTTTTAAAGCACCGACACTACGTAGTGTGCAACTAACCTTTGCTTCGTATTTCCTTGGTTTTGTTCCTTTGTTTTGGTCCTTGCTCCCGGCTGAACACTGGATACTGCAGTGGCTTTTCTTTTCCAAAAGACTCCAGTTTGTGCTGGAGTCTTGTGCTCCGAGATAGTTTTCATGCTGTTGTGAAAATATTTCAGTTGAAATACAAGGAAATGAGTACTTAGCACAAAATACTTGTGAGTTATTTTTGCTTTGTTTTTTTTTTTTTTTTGCATGCTTCGTGTTAACAGAAGCTCTTGATAGAACACGAGAGAAGAAAATATTTATTTTGTGATGTATCTGTTAAATATTGAGACACTGAGGTGAGAATCATGTCGGTGTTTTGTAAACGCTAAGTTTTATTTTCTTAGGGTGCTTCTAAACAGTTGGGTTGTTCTAAAGCAGGATTTGGGTGGAGAAACGCAGGGGCTTAACAGGGCTGGAGGAGAGGACATCTGAAATGATCCTGCATCCTTCTTCTGTGCAGGGTGATGTCACCTGAGCTCTGAGTCCTCTCCTTGCCCGTGTGAGTGGATTGGAGAAAAGTGACTTGCTGAGTAAGTGGTCATGAAGCAGTGGATTGGTTTTGGTGGATTTAATTGGTGACAATTTCATCTTGGTGAATGGCTACCAGCTGTTGCACCTTACTGGCACAGCTTTGTGTATGGCCTTCTCTGTACCTGTTGTGAGGGCACAGAGGGTATGATTTGCTGGAGTGCACTTCCTACTACTTGAAAAATGTTCTGCAATAATTATATTTGTAAGTGTAACAACGTCTGTCCTGACTTGGTTATTTTATAATTGACTTTCTTGAACATGAGATACATTAGTTCTGACTTAAATTGCTGAGTGTTTAGTGCACATGCCCACTTTTTTGGGGTTTTTTCCACTTCGGGCTCTTTGAAGTGCTTTTTGTCCACATGACTGTTTTAACCAGGTTGCTCCCTTTAGAATAGTACAGGGTTTATTCCTTATTGGTCAAGTGCCCTGTCTTTTACTTACAAGAGAAATCCCACCGCAGTATTAAAGCGTATTGGGTTGTTTGTGGTGAGACCAAATTCACGAGATGCTTAGCAAATGAAATTCCTTTTTTTCTTCCAGATCTAGACTTTCAACAAATATTTTTATTTCTGTTTGATTATTTCAAAGTCATATTTGTGAAGAGAACAGAACTGTGTTTGAGAAATGCTGATACATGAGAAGCATTTGACATCATTCACCTCCTTTGTTGGTATTTTTGTCCTCACAAAAATTTCAGCATGGTTTGACCTCTTATTGTTGTTTTAGAAAGTATCTTTGGGCTGAAAACTGTCATCCTGATACAGCTCCAAGTGTTTGTGAATAGGTATTGTAGAGGGCTCCTCTTCTTGTTTTCCAGGAAGTAAAATACCCTAGAAGCCTTTAATATAATTCTCTGTCCTTCCCCCAGGACAGCTATGCTTGGAGGCAATTTCCAAGGCTTATGACATAAGGTTTCTTGAACCCTTTGATGAATTATTTTTGATGTTTTATGACACTTGGGTGTATGTATGTTAAAATGCTCAGGGTGTGAGGTCCTGATATTCCTTGTAAAAAATAAGCATTTAAATGGTCTATAGCCAAAACTGTGGTTATAAACCAGTTTGTTATGACCATTTCTCTTAAACAGCATGGTTGTCATGCCCGTAATTTTATTTGTGTAGAGAAACAAGCATAGCTTTCTTTGCTCTGTGCTGTTCTTTCCTCCTGTGAATGGATGGTTCAGCTTCACAAAAAATAAGCAACTTAAGACTGTTTTCCCTTCTTACTCAGTAACTAAAGGGAGAGTTAATGGGAAGTCTTGAGTCAGCTTCTGATTCTGAGCTGAGCTGGAAATGAGCCTTGATGCCCTGCAGAAACAGCATGCTTTAAAAAAATTAAAATATTAAGGCTGTGTCTCAGTGTATTTAGAGGGAGGTAACAGTGTCAATGTAGAGGTTGGAGGACCTTCCAAATTTCTTAATTCAAGACTATACTCCATTAGAGAAATCATTTTCACCACCAGTCTGGAAAAAGGTATTTAATTTATTTGTTTTGCCAGAAGATGGAGTGCATAAGTGTAACAAAACCTGCAAACATGAAATTTAGACATCCAGGACTTAGATTAAAATGCAGTTACATATATTGTATTTGATTTTGTTGGGTTTTTTTCCCGTGGCCCCCATCCAATTTGAAAGTTACTTAAGTCAAATGAATAAGGTGCTTTAATGCCAAGAAGACCAATTCATGAAATACACTTTTTAAAAAGTATTGCGAAAATTTTCAATGAAAATTAAGTATTAGCTTAAAAAAAAAAAAAAAAACAAAAAACATAAACCCCAGCACAAAGCAAACAAAAAGGACTCAAGAAAACACATGGCCAGTACTCATGTGTTGCCCTTAGCTTTATTTCCAGGACATCATTGTTATCTTCCCAATTTAATGTTTCAACTGAAAAATACTCAAATTTGGGGCAAGGTGAGGTGTTTTCTGGCTTACACCGCAAATGAGGCGAAAGGAGCATCTCTCTCTGAATGAAATCTGGGTGAGGAACAGGAATTTACCCAGGATATGGCTTTCAGCACAAGATGCACAGCTTGCTGGTGAGGTGAGGTGGGAAGTGTGGCTGCAGAGCCCACTGCCATGAAGCAGCCCCAGCAGCTGTGGTAGTACTTTATGTAGTATCTGCTTCAGATTTATAAGTACTAGGGATTTTTAAAATGAGATAGTTAGGGTTAGAGAGCATAGGTGCTGTTTGCAAGGAGCTAAATATTTGTTTTGTAGGTTTGCTTGGGAAGCCACTTCTGCCAATTTACCATAATGCAAACGTCCGCTCAAAAGCGCTTCTTTTCAATAGCGCGGTGTGCTGAGGCAGACCTTGTAGCAGTATCCTTCTCAGGAGTGTTCTTGACTAGAAGGTTGCTGTCACTGGAGAGCTGGGTTTGGCATTATCCAAAGTCACCACAGTTCAGTTGAAACCTGTACCCCAATGCAATGTAGATGCCAAGAAAGCTTTGTTGGAGAACTACACCCCTGATCAAGCCTTGCTGGTCCTTAGAAGAACGTTATTTCCTGAAACTGAGCTTTGAGGGGTGTGTGGTGATGCCTGTGGTGTTTGGTCCCTGGGCACAAAATTTTATCATAAGTAATCGAGCTTAAAACGCTTGTGTGAAGTGTTGTCCGCACACATTTTGCTTCCCAGCAGTGCAAAGTGGAAAATTCCCATGTGTATTTCAGTAACATGTCTGGATAGGCCAGCCTAGTGCTTGGAGCATCCAAGAATTGTGGGGCTGAAAGTAAATGGGAGCTGTTGGTGTAAATCCTGTGAGGGCTTGTGTGGAAACTTGCCCAAGGACAGTTGATGATTATCTGAATTTTTTTTTTCAAGTTGAGAATCTTGAAAAACAGATCTGACTGTGTAAAATACAGGAGTAAAGCTGGCATCTTTCTTTAACCACTCATAATGATAAATCATTCATTACTGTGCTTCATGACACTTTGGTAATTATTTTGCTTGTTTATCAATTAGCGTTGTTTTCATCAAAGTACACTTGAAGATTGGAGTATTCCACATTATTTTATCTCAGACTATACTTGTGTTAGACAATCAGTCTTGCCTTAAACTGCTTACTAATGAAGTAACTGAACTACAGCAGTAAGCTGTAAAGTTATTTTTGTTATAAACCCCCATCAGAGACTTAGTGTTCATGCTCAGAAAGTTAATTTGCTTTCCAGAAGTGGAGGAATATCTGGGAAGTATTAATTATTATTCATTCATATCCATTTTGGTGGGTAGGAACAGACATGGGCATGTGTAGAACCACTTGGGGTGTGTCTGGATGGTTTATTGTTCATTTATTTTGGTTTTACACCTAGATCATTCTGGAAATTGTAGTCTTGGAGATGGGAGCCGTCTTCGTCTTGATCTTCTGTAGCCTTTGAATTTATTTTCTCTTTTCCCTAATATTTGGGAATTAACGGATTGCACTTAAGTCTTGGACTGTCTTTGAAAAATCTACAAACCCTGTCTTTAGACCATTCCTTTCTGGAATTATGCTCTAGTCTTAGTCAACTACTGGTGCTGGAAATTCACAGGAAGCTTATGTGTATTTAAAAATTTTTATACAGCTACAAGAAAAAAAAAAAAGCCCCAACCCTTACTGGAGTGTATTTTGCACCTTTCAGAAGATTCCCAAGTTGATTTCTGTCCCTTGTAGCTCTGGTAAGTGATGTGGTCTTGCTCTTAAAATCAGAATCTCAGGATTAAACTGTGTAGGAAAGCCGTTATGCTGCTTTTATCCTTATTCTAGGCCCAGATTCTACTAGGAGATACTTCAAAGCAGGCGCTCCAAAATACAGGTCTGAAAGCAACAGACAACAACTGAATTTGAGGGAAACCAACCTGTAAATTTCAAAACAGCAGCTATTAATTAACAGACTGAATAAGCTGAATGGTTTTGGCATGTGTGGTGTTGCTGCAGTTATTTTAATTGAGCTGAATAAGAGCAGAGCATGATGAAACAAAGTATTTTTACTTTATTCCAAGTTGTATTTCCCACTGCAGAAACAAACCTGTGATAGCTTCCTTTGTGATTGTGTTTGTGTGGCTTGTTAAAATGTGCTTATTTGCTATCGGATGAAGTCAGAAACAGAACAAAGAAATTCATTGAGTGCTTCTGGGTGTCATGTGATGGCGTGACCAGGGAGAGCTTGTACCAAGCTGAAGCCAGTTGGAGTGAAAGGCAAAGCATCCCCCCAATAATTACTGAAGTTAAAAGAAAGTCCCAGTCAAGTGGGTTTAAGTTTAAAACTAGTGTTGTTTCAGGTCCTGAGGCTTGTTCGCGAGGGAAAATTCATGCTTGGGTGATGGCAGCATATAACTACAGGCACCAATGAATTAAGCTCACAACAAAGTGCACTGCAATTTCCTCCAGCCCCTTCTTCAGAGGGTCATTTTATCGAAGGAGATGCAGTTGCTAATTAAAGTGTTGAAAATCAGAGTCAGGTTTTTTTCTTTTTTTCTCCTTTTTTCTTTCTTTTTTGCTCTTCATTCAGCCACTATTTCAGCCTGTCTTTTGATGCCAGTGTGAGAGCAAAGACTTCAGGGGCAGCTTTGACCTTTCAGTGGAGGCATCTTTGTCTCCATCAGCTGCTGTGGCACTTGTGTCTCATGCTCTCTGCAGGTAGAAGGTTTCCTTTTATTTTCAGCACTTAGTCCTGTCGTGAGTTATTCTGTTCCTGAGCTCTTTAGGGCACTGTGGTCACACAGCAGGAGCAGGGCCACTCATCTTCACCAGCACTGGTGTCCCCAGGAAAGGTGGAGTAACCTGTTGGCTTCTCTCTGTTACTACCCCCAGCCCTGGATGTCACAGCAATGTTTCTGGTTCTTTCTGGTGCAAAATGGCCTGTCAAGAAGCTTATGGTTTCAGGTCTGGGTACTTGGATGAAAGGTCTCCAGGAGCTGAGGGGACTTTATCAAGGGACTTGAATGTTGTTGCCAAAATACCGTGTCTTGTGTGAGTTGCCGGTAGCTGTGAAGGAAGACCTGAAATTTGTCAGGAAAGGTTCTCACATCGTGTTGGATGAAGCAGACAAGTCTCTCCACAAGGAATATGTGTGTCTCGCTTGCAGACAGATGGCTCTTCGCTGTGTGCAGTCAGCAGTTGTCTTTCCAAGGTGCTGGGGGTGGGATAACCATGGGCAACAAGGAACAGAGCTGCATAATGGAGAGCGCCAATGCGGAGAAATCCGAGCTGCTGGCACATGGCGTCAGGTTGCCCTCGGTGGAAGGCACACAGGTTTTGGAGCAATGTGTAAGCTACTGGCTTTGCTACTCCTCACTGTGTACAGCATCACAAATTATAGGGATCTAGAAATGCCCAGTTTGAGATGCCCAGTGCAAAACAGAACAAAAAGGACTGGCTGTTCTTGCTCTATTTGCTTTTATTTGGGTTATTAAAATGCGTCAAGAATGTATTTTGATTTGTTTTGACTACCCTACCTGGTAGGTCTACAGAGGTTAATGTTTCACAGGTTTTAAAATCTTGATGGAACTCACTTCCATGCAGTCACTTGGGCTGAACTTAGAAAATGGGTACTTGTACAATACTGACCTTCAATAAAGTTTATATTTTTTTACTGCATATTATTTGCTCAGTTTTAGTGCATAGAGTGTTAAGGAATGTAGTTAAGGGGTGGAAGGTGCCTTTGCCTTGTTGTAACTTAGTTCATGTTATGAAAATATTGAATTAGACTTAAATCCTTTACTCTCAGGTAAATCAGATCTTGGCTGATAAAGTTAGAACTGCAGCATTATGACCCCAAAGCACGCAGGCGTTGCTTGGATTTATAAGGGACTTGATTAAAAGATCAAATTATTACTAGTAATAGATTTGGAAATCCAAAGTAGTTTTAGAATATAATCACTTCATAAAGATAATATTTGTAAATAGTTAATCTTTTTAGATATGATAAGTCTTTTCAGAAGTTTGGGACAGTATTCCATAACCATGAAGATTCCTGGAGCACTTCTTTCTGAAAGCCAGTGCCAAAGTGTTACCAGGAGTGTTATACTTTGACCACTTGCTATAAAGTCATCTTAACTGGGACAGAATGCCTTGCACGTGAATTGTAGTCCCATGTAACTTCTGAAAGATCTGTCTACTAGCATGCCTACTGAAAATATTTTGTGTATGAAGTGGAAAACCTGTATTTTGATCAAGTGCCTCTTCTGCCTACCTGTGGAGTGAGGATTTCTAAAACCCTTTTTCTACCATGGTTGAGTACAAAAGCTTAGGTAAAACCCTTCAGTGTTTGATAAAACCTGTTGCACGTACGGTAAGTTGTCACTAAAAGTGGTTTCCTAAATTGCATATCCTTTTGACTCCCTCTTAATAGCACCTTTGCTGTTTGCATAGCTGACACAGTAAGTCTGATAGAGGATTGCAGTGACATTGTAATGCCTATAAATCTTACATCTCATCCACAGACAAAAGAGTTTTTGTGCTCATTGAAATGCTTCAGTCATTGGATAGATGTTTTTTGGGAGCCGGTACAAAGCAAATGCAAAAGCCTGCTCTTGTTGATACACGTGTCTTGCTAATTTCTTAGTTTATTCATTTAGTTGGAAAAGGAGCCTGTGGTTGAAAGCCAAATCACAGTACTCATCTAAAACGTTGCAACACAGTATAGCAATCACAGCACACACTGTGCCTCAGCAATTAGTAACAGGATGTGTGATAGGGAAAACGTAAGGACATAGATCCAAAGGTTGTACAATACCTGTTAGCAGAGTCTCTTCCCAGATAATTTCCTGGTTTGTTGCTCTGCAGCTTTGCATGTTCCCGCATTTCTGATGGGTTTCTTGCTTTTCAGCACGTGGGTTGCTTAGTGCCAGCTGCTTCCTAATCTTAAACTGCAGTTTGGTGCCTGAAGTCAGTTTGTGGGCCTGATTTACTGTAATGCTCCTAAAGGATTATGGAGTAGTATTTTGGATTGCCTGTGGATTATGTACAGCACAGCAAACAGTATTATGGGTTAAGAACATGTTTTACAATTCCCAGCTTAAAGGGGTTAGGAGGCAAGTTGCACTTCAAGCTTGAAGATTGTGGTCTTCCTTACTGTCATCTGTTATGCCACTAATAAAAAACTTCCTGTCTCCATGATAAAATTATTTTCTGAGATTCACTGTCAGACATAATTTGGTCAGTGCGTTTCCTCACATAGGTAGCGTTTCTGGGTGCTTGGCAAAAAAATGCTGATGTGAGCTGCTGTTAAATCTTAAAATGTTTTGGGGGAATGTGAAAAATTAGAGCTATCTTGAAGAATGTGTAGAAGGAAGGAGTTTTCCTTTGGTCACTCCTCCACAGTTTTGAATCAATGCACTTCATTCATGTTTGTGTGCATGTATATATACTCTGTCTTTAATGTCAACTGCATGTATGTGGCTGACACAGCTAAGATTTGGGATAAGTATATGTATTCTCTTAGCATAGAATAATCCTGTACTCAGTATTGGTGAAACCCTTTGTCTTGAAATATTTTCTTTGTCTTTCAGCATTACACTTAACTGCAAGTGCCTTCTGTGAGTCATTCCTGGCTATCTTGGGCTTGATAAAAGGCTTTGTTTACGGGGCCTTTGGTCATGCAACCTGGGTTATAGGGCTTGGCTCTGTATTTGTATAACTGAGGTGCTCACAAGCCTCTGGAGGCTGGCTACCATGTTTTACCTGTAAACCTGTTTTCAGTAGCTAAACCAAACAGAATTGCCCATGAAGTAAGTTTGTGTCAATGGGGTTTTGAGTGGGCAGGGCTGGAGTGGCAGTGAATTGGGTAATGTCAGGTAACAATCTGAGATCACTTGTCATTTCTTTCCCTGTTTTAATGCTTCCTTTCTATTAAGGGCAGTAGTAAACCATAGTCAGCAGCTGCTTGTGGTGGTTTTTTGGTTTGTTCCCAGAGGCAGTTTGTAGTGCTCTCCACGACCATTTGTTCTTCAACTTCCCTCATCATTTCTCTTGCTGTGCTTTCAATCACGTGTCTCTTCCTACAGCTACAGTACCTCTGATCTTAAGAGAAATAAACACACTGTCTGTGTTCATCTGTGGTAAAAGCTGAAGTTGGACATGGTAGGGTGGGATTGGTTCCTGACATGACACTGCCCTATTCATGGTTCCAGTTTTTGACCTCAGGTGGGATAACAGAGGGCACATCTGCCTTAGTGGGAGAAAAGCAACTGGCTCTGGAGCCTGGCATGGGTGGTTGCTGTAGGTAAGTCAAAACTGCTCAAGGTCCCTCTACCTATGTGGAAACTGCATCAGATTTGCAACTTTTAATATAAGTTTAGTTGCTGATGAAATACGTCTTCCTTTAAAAAATACAAAAAGAGTACTTTTTATTTGTTTCTGCCTTTTTGGTCTCATTGGTTCAGCCACTAATATGAAGTTTTGGAGAGTTTACAGCCCCAAGAGCAGAGTTTGCGTTGTTTCTTCTAAAACGCTGAGTTTTTTGTAATGAGCTGTAGTAAAGGGAGGGGAACAATACTGAGAGCAAGATGAAGGAATAAATCTGCATGTTAGCGCCACAACTGTGGCAGTTTGTAGTACACACAGTTTACTGAAATGCATGAAAATCCCACATTTCCCCTATAAAGAAAAATAATATTCCTGTGATGCGCACATTAGTTTTCCTTTTGGGCATAGTAATTTCATTACTGATTAGCTCCCAGACTTGGGCTTGCAGAGGTGGCAGCCTGATCCTTTAACCTGTGCTGTCTCTGTGAAATTGTAATGAGTAATTTGAGCCCTTTGGGTAAGGTGAGAGTGATCAGCAGCTCAGAGATTGCTCCTTTGCTCTCAGAAGAGCACTGCTGTTTGGAATGAAGGGCACCTTTCCTGGCAGAAGTCCCGCTCAAACTGCCCAGGTAAACGCAACAAACGTTAGCAAATTTAAAGAAAGGATGAAAGGAAATGAGGAACTTAAAAAAGCAAATTGCATCGCTTAACTCCAGCTCTGTAAAACTTCCTTTGCTGCTTTAGAAATCAGGAGTGTTAGTGAATAAAAAGGACTTTTTATATCCTTTTGTGTGAGTGCCTAAGAGCTGTTTCATCTTTTGAGTAGTGATAAACATGGGAGCAGTTTGCATTCAGGCTGTGCTGGATGGAGATGATTGAGAGGCTCTTCTGCTCTAGATTTCTCTACAATGGAGGAAAACATGGACAATGGTATTGGTGGCTTGAAAATAGCTATTTCTGAGTTTCAGAAATAGAAGGTAGGCAGCCAGTGATGTAAAGCAGAAAAAACCCTCAAACGTGCCAAAAAGTTCTATTAGCAGTGATTAGCAGATTATTAAGGATTGGCAGCAAATCTACATGTAATCTTGGGTACGTGTTCCAGGACTGTAATTGACAGTTACACGAATTATTAATTGGAATTTATCTAAAATAATTTAAGATTGGTGTTTATATAAATTACATTAGATTTTAATGTTTAAATTATTATTATAAAAGCCAACTGGCACTACACTTATTTCAATGTCATTCAGTTTATTTCCACATTGTCCAACCTTCAAGTGTCAGAGCTTTGTGAAGAAGGGGGGAAAGATCCTCTCTCCTATTTTTTTCTTCTGAAAGTCATTATTTTCTGTGTAGTCACACTTCTTGTTGTAGGTCCTGCTTGGTCCTTCTGGGTGAATCGAAAAATACTTCCTAAAAAAAAAACCACCACGACTTAGAAGTGTTTTGGTCAGCTGAAAGCATCTCTCCAACAGTCTGACTGTCAGGAGTGTGCTTGGTTTTCTGTAATGCTTTAAAACTCATGCTTTCTCTTTCATTTGAAAACCCCCACTATAGGTCATTAACTTTGAGTAGCTGTTGGAGTAGGTTTAATATTTAACTTCTTGGTATGTCTTTGACTTTTTCTTGCTGTGCTCCAATAGGAGACCTCTTTACAATCAGCTCTTTACAATCAGGTTTCACTACTATAAAGCCACTCCACATCTGGTTCTTCTCCGTATCCTCATTTTTAGGGCTTTTTGGCTGAAAGGAATGGCTTCAATTCAGTGATCATTTTATGAATGTTGTTTGGTTGGGGGTTATGTTATGTTTTGGGGGTTTTTTAAATTTTAGCAAACGTGAATTTTCCTTTTCACCCTCTGTGACAAAAGGATGTTACATGCCAGCTCAGATGCCGAAACAGTCTTACTTAACGAAGGCAAATCCTAAGAAGAAGTACTTAAGATAGAGGTACAGAATAGTTTTATATTGTTAACTATCCTGGAGAAATGTATCATTCTGTCTCAGGGCTTTTCTTTCCTCTTTTCTGTCAGGACACCTGATCATTCTTTTTCATGCTCCTGGCGTGCAGAAATGAAAAGCAATTGCATTGGACATTGATCCTTTTTATTTATTTTGGCAAGTGATTTGTTCTGGGAGTTTACTGCCGGAGTGTGACTGGGAGTTAGTAGGAAGAATCCCTGAGCTCTAGTTGAAATTAGCTGGCTCCCAGCTGAGCACCACCGTGGCGTTTTCCTGACCCTTGGAATGCCTCCTGTGCCTGGGTACTGCTTGCTGCTTTTGGGTATGAGCTGAATCAGAAATTGCCACTGGAATAGGCAAGTCTGTCCCGGTGGAAATACCCGTGGTGCGGGGGGAGCTCATTGCTGAGGGCAGTTGGAGTGGCGGAGTGTCTGGGAGAGAGCCTGGAGCTGTGCTTGGGTGGTTGTGTGTTGATGCCCTGCTGATGGCCCTGGGCACCCACCTGTTCCCCAGTCCCAGTCTGCCAAATGGGAATTGTGCTCATGATTAATTGGCTTACAGAATGCTGTTACCTATTGCCCTTGTTCCTACTAAATTCTAACCTGAGCTCCCTGCTTCTGTCTGGCCAGGGCATGAAATGATGAGGCTGCAGGTTCCTGCCAGAAGTTCCATAGAAGGTTAATGCAATTTTTGCCAGTAAAAATGTCACTTAATCGGCATTTTTCTAATAGTGTCATGTGTTTAATACCTCTATAGCTTGGCAGGTCCTGTACATGTGTTTTCCAGCTCCCATGGAAGGTACTTATGTGGAAAAGGGGAGTTGCATAATAGTTTTTGGAGAAGTGATTATTGTTTTACCAGTTCTAAAGGTACCACAAGGGATAGATTGCCAGGGAAGTGCGTTGTCATCTCATGTCACTGATACACTGCAAGAGGATAAAAAATAATGTTTGGTAAATGGTTTTGGTTATATTGCCAGCTTTTCTTGTTAGTATTTGTAATACCTTTGCAAGGAGTAGAATGTCCTATGTGATTCCCGTTTAAAACTTGGCTGCCAGGTAAGTGTGGGGAGAGGAGGCAGTGGGGAAACACTGTCAGCATCCTAGGGAAGGATAGCTGTAGTTCCCATGGCTTTTGGTGGCATGTGTGTCACCCCAGCTATGGAAAATATGCCTTAGGGCTGAGGATTGTATCTTCTGTGCTGTGCTCTAGGCCTCGGATCAGGAGATGGAAGTAGAGCCGGCCTGTGGCAACATATTGCATCATGATCAGCCCTTAGGCTCCTGTAACCTTTGACTTCTGCTGCTGATAGAAACATAACTGAGTTTCCCAGTCCTGCACCTCCATTCATGGTTTTCTAATGTTGCCCTTGTTGACAGGAGCAGTAACTCAATACCATGGGAATGCTTCTAGCATGGGGAGGTGGAATCAAAAATGGGACTTTTCCAAGTTTGATTTATCATTTTTCTTGGATGTTTCATTGGCAAGCCATTTTTTACTTACTTTTTTCTAACACCTCTCTTAGCTAAGGAGTGTTATCCTCTAGCAGGGTCCTGTTCAGGATAACTGAGCATGGGCCAGGGCAGTGATTCTCCCTCTGTACTTGGCACTTTGAGACCACACCTCAAGTGCTGTGTCCAGTTCTGGGTCTTTCACCTCATGAAAAATATGGAGGTTGCTGGAGCACATCCTGACAAGGACAGTGAAGCTGGTAAAGGATCTGGAGAATAAGTCCTGTGAGAAGTAACCAAGGGAGCTGGGAGTGTTGAGCCTGGAGAAAAAGAAGCTCAGGGGAGACCTAATTGCTGTCTACAACTACCTGAAAGGGACGTCCTTCAGAAAACTTGCCATAGGGTAATATAACTCAAAAAGCTCCTTAAACTTATTACATAGTAAGTGTATAGGAATGTGGGAATTTATAAATAGCTATATAAAATATGAGATGCTCTATTTGTGAGCTGGTAACCCATGTAACATTAACTGAAAAAAAGTCCTGAGCAATCTGTTGTAGGAAGGTTATATGACTATATTGTAGGGAGATAACAAGGACTGAGTAGCAGTGTTATCTGTTGTTCTTATTTATAAAGGACACTGCAACAGACTCAGGCATCCACGTGGATTGGTTTGGCATGAGGAAAGAGCAGATTGTTTGGTTTGGCTTGTACTCATTTCTCTGTCCTAGGAGGGTGATGGTGACTGAGGGGTTTCTGACATGTCCTCTCTGTGCTTCGAAGGCGCTTTGCTTTCTTTTGCTGCATACAGCATTTTAAATCACCAAACCAAGTGTAAAAAGTATTTTCCCTCTGCTCAGCAGTGTGCTGCTGTCAGGAACTGTGCATTTAGGATGGCAGTGGGGTTTTCAGCATAGGTAGAGCTGGTGTTCAAGTGGGTGTTTAAGTGCTGATTTAAGTAGATTCAGAATCAAGTACCTGTTAAAGTGCTTCAGTGGAAGTTGCAATGTTCATGTGTGCAGTACTTACTCCTGTTATTACACTTGTTCTTGTAAGCAGAGTGTCATTTTTGGTAGTTCAAAGTTGTTTCTTATTCAATGGTAGCATCTTCCTGCCTGATTTTTGGCTTTCAACTCCCATGTGTCTGATCAGCATAAAGAAAAACGTGGCATGAATTTATGTGTCCTTTTAGTAGGACAAAAGCCCTCTATCTTCTCTATCCCGTTAGCTTATGTGAAAACAAAACCCCAGAAATGTTATGCTAAAATCAGAGTAGAGAACTGCAGCTTGAAGGTGGACGACTTGAAGCCTGTGGGCAGCTATCAGACAAGACCTTGTAGTGGGAATGCTCATAACCATGCTAACAAAAGCGTGGTGTGCTTAAACTGCAAACTGTAGTCCTGTTGTCTGTGATGTAATGCTCTTATTTCTCCTTTCAGCTATGAAGCCGTACGCTCCAGCCTTCATTCTCCTGTGGAGTGCTGTCGGGATAGCGAGGGCTGCCAAAATTGTTGTTGTGCCGCCAATTATGTTTGAAAGCCATCTTTATATTTTCAAGACTGTGGCCTCAGCCTTGCATGACCAAGGTCACCAGACAGTGTTTCTCCTCTCTGAGGGCAGAGAGATTCCTCCATCTAATCACTACAGACTTCAGCGCTACCCAGGGATCTTTAACAGCAGCACCTCGGATGATTTCCTCCAGTCCAAGATGAGGAGTATCTTCTCGGGGAGACTGACTGCCCTCGAACTGTTCGATATCCTGGACCACTACTCCAAGAACTGCGACATGATCGTTGGCAACCGAAACCTCATGCGTGCCCTCAAACAGGAAAAATTTGACCTGCTCCTGGTAGATCCCAATGAGATGTGTGGATTTGTTATAGCCCATCTTTTAGGGGTTAAATACGCTGTGTTTTCCACTGGCCTCTGGTATCCAGCAGAAGTGGGTGCTCCAGCTCCCCTGTCCTATGTTCCAGAATTTAACTCGCTACTCACAGATCACATGAACCTGTTTGAGAGGATTAAAAATACTGTCGTTTATCTTATTTCAAGATTTGGAGTTAGTTTTTTGGTTCTGCCAAAATATGAAAGGATAATGCAGAAACACAAGGTTCTTCCAGAAAGGTCCATGTATGACTTGGTCCATGGATCCAGCCTGTGGATGCTTTGTACTGATGTAGCACTGGAGTTTCCGAGACCTACGCTACCCAATGTTGTTTATGTGGGAGGAATCCTAACGAAGCCGGCCAGCCCTCTGCCAGAAGTAAGGTTTGCTGAGTTTTGCAGTAATTTCTGTGGTTTCTGCTTGACCTCATGTGATGAATGACACTTTTTAAGCAGTGATTTTTTCAGATGGTACCTGTTCTGTTGCTGCTTGGTGAAATATACCCTGGAAGTCACTTCGTGTGGTGGTGAGGGGACCTACTGGTCACAAATTCAACAAAATGAATCTGTTGTGGATGCAGGATGTATTTTGCTTTTGAGTGAGATGCTTAATGGTGCGCTAGCGGTGAAAGACAGTGCACTCTGTCTTGGAAATCACGTCAGTAGCTTCTAACCAAACATAGTTTAAAATGGGAACAAGGGCGAATGGATGAATACTGTTCATGCTTAAGGAAGCCTGCTGGTAGGGTATATTAGGTAATTTCATGGTATTGGTGTTTTTATGGTATTTGTTTTTATGCCTCCCTTAGGTTTGATAGTGTCTTTAAGACTATGAGTATATAAGCATGAAAAAACTGTACCGATTGACAAATGGAGATAAGAGTTGACATACGTGACACTATGGCTGCACTCAGAGTTGAATTTTACTGTGCACGTGCAGGCCATCAGGTATGAACTTCAGACTGAAACAGTGGTAGTGACTGGACTGACTCCAGAAATCCTGGCTGTACAGATTAATTATTAAGTTTGATTACTTCAGTGATCTTTGATATGTTACACCTAAGAATGCCTGTTGAGCAATACAGTGGTGTGTGATAGGCAGAACCATCTCACAGAAAACCATGTCATTTACACTTCTGTTTGTGTGTACATAAACAAATAGATCTTGAATTGGAGGTGATTGTTAATGGATGCTTTTGGCTGGATGATAAAAAGGTGTAGGTAGACCTGCGGTGCTCAATCTAAAATGCCTCTTTCAGCTTTTGCTTTTTGTATGACCGTAGCAGTGGTGCTTCTAACTGGTTCTTTCCATGTGTGCATCAGTATTTGTAGTAAGGAAGGGTCAGCTATCCTAAGAAAGCAGACTAAAGGTCCCCTTGGGTTGTCTAAAAGTTCATCCTTATTCCCGCCAGGAAAACTTTGCTGGCTGGATTGAGTTTTTTCTTCATTTTCCAGACTGCTGTTTTCTTTTTCTGTAAGAGAAAAAATGTATTTGTGCAATCAATTTGGGCAATAGGTTACCGTTGTCTGTTTAGTGTCTTTTGATGTTTGGTGTAACAGGAGTGATAGAGGCCTTTAAACAGACCTGTAGGTCGATTTTGTGGTGGCAAGTATTTATTACAGGGAAAGAAACTACCTGTAATTATTTGTGAGCTGAGACATTACTTAATTATTTTCTGTTGTATCAGGCAATTCATTCTTAGTGCTCGAAGCACAAGTTTTCACTGAATGTGAGAGAGGTACCAAGTGAGCATGTACATCTTTTATCCTGTATTTTGTCCGTGCCTAAGCTGTTATACATATCCCTGTGGTGTGTATTGTAGGTAAATTATTGGGCAATCAGTTTGTTTGCTGAGCAGTTGGATGAAATTCACAAATGACCCTCTGTCCTGGCAGGTGAAAACTGTGAGTGCAGATAGCGAGTGCTGTGGCTCTTCTCTGCTCTTGCTGCATCTCCAAGGCAGCAGCCTTGGCTAATTTATTTTCTGCAGCTTCTAGTTTGGTGCATTAAGGTGAGCCAGAAGCAGAGATACTTCATGTTCCTGCACTGGGCTGGAATTGGTGATGCTTCAGGGGCTCTCTCAAGTAATGTTATTGTCCAGGGACCATGATTAGAAAAGGGGAATATGTAGCTGGACACAGTAACTAGAATTTGCCCACTAAAGCTGTTATTACAAGTGTTTCAGGTCTCTTGAATTCACCAAAACTGCTAATAAGTAGCTTAGTCCACTTTGTCTGCTAGGGAGGTATTAGGAAAAAAGATCAGGGGTGTTCTTTCAAGTCCAATATGCCTGATCAGACTGCCTGCGTACCTCAGTAGTGGCACCCCTGTGTCGTCAACAGTTTTTTCCTTCTCCCCTCCTCCTCCCCCAAAAATAAGCAAATTGTTTAACCATAATAGAATGCCTACACATAAGTTAAGTTCTAGCTTTCTGTTCAAAAGTAGCATCTTAAGCGGCAGGTAGTAACAATTAAGCAGTCAATGAGGAGATAAATGTCAAGATATTTTAAGTTGTTACAGGGTGGCCATTCTTTCATTCTAGGGGATGGGGTAGCTCTGTTTCGTGGCTGCTCAGATTCTGCACCTGTTCCTTGAACTTCTTGAAAGAGAAGTTAGAAAACCACAGCTATAAAGGTAGCACGTAGCAGTGGGTGCTGAATATTCATGGCATGTTACAGTGTATGTGGAGGGGAAACAAACCTGACCCAGCTTTTCTGGTCATCTGTGTTAATATATTTTATATTTATATGCACACATCAACTGACCCAGCTTTGCTGTTCCATCTGCATTAATATTTCGATCCTGGGGCACATCCTCCCTGCTGATCTTGCAGTTAGCTTGTGTCAAGCATGATTTTTAGCTGCTGCTGAGCTCTGTAGCAATTACGCTGCAGCCCCCGGCTGTGGCACACAAACTGCCAGCGTGTCTTTGGATTGCAGCTTGCCCAGATGCCTCGGGAAGGCTCCGATCCTCCTCCCTGCTCTCCCTCCCCGGCAGTGCCCCGGTGTCGGTCTTCGCTTGGCGCAGTGTCCCTCGGGAAGTCGCAGTGATCGGCGTGCCAAGGAGGGGGAGCCAGCGGGGAGAGCAGCGGGTCCTTTGGAGGTCACCGCTCTGCCCGGCTCCTTGCGGTGCCTTGCGGCTCCCTCCTTAGCATGGCAGGGTCAGCCTTACCTGTGCAGGCAGTGGCTGCAATGCCTGGGGATGGCACATTCCCCGTTCCGATCCCTGCTGAGGTCCGATGAAGCCGAGCATGCCCTGTCAGTCTGCTCTGCCGTGGTGGAGGGCTGATGGTTGCTTTGCAAAGCTCTGCGTAGGCAATTCCATTTGTCCTCTGTGAGAGCCAGGGTGACATTTTCACTGGTTAAACTGAGTTTAGAAGGTACTTCTTGCATAAAGTGTGCTGTGCTGCGCAGTAAAAGACAAGGACATGACTATCCCATGTGCATGTCAAATTTTATTCACTTCTGGGTGATGGGTACAGAGTCCAGGATTTGTGTACTTAACTCATAAAACTGTATGTTGAATTAATATAGAGGACAGTGTGAACCGAATTAGCCTTGAAAGATGAAAAGCTAGAGACAGACTGGCTATTGAGTCCTTGAGGTCATCTGTGACTTAAACTATCAAGGATATAGTGTTCCCTGGCAGTATTTTCCAGATAACTGTCATTGGCCATTAGGAAAATCAACGGTTCCTCTGCCTCTTCCTCACTACAGTTTCCCAGAGGGATCTGAATGGAGCTGGCTTTTTAAAGGAACCCCTTTTTAAGCAACAACAGGGAAACCTCTGCTCTGGCATTTTGTACCTTGTGACCAGGTTGATGTGTACTAGGCATTAATCAGCCTGATAAGATATGTCCCTGAATCAGGGCAGGAAGCTGAGGGGTGCTACAAGCAGCTGCCTTGGGAAATACTCAGTCCCTGAGTAAATTTATGCTGCAGAGGAGGATGTTCTTATTTTGGAGTAATAAGTTGTCCTTTCAGCCACAGCTGTCAACAGATAATTGCAGGAACTTCCTCGCTTCTCAGTGGATATCTCTTATCTGAGCTTGTTATTATACAGATAGAAGTCCATGTAGCAAATTGGTGGCTTTGAAGTATCTTCACTAGAAAGTGTTTGGGTTTTTTGGTTTTTGGGGATTTTTTGCCCCCCTGAGCCTTGCTGACAGTTGTATGTTTACTAGGCGTGTTAGCTGATACTGATATTTATGTTGAAAATGAGGTGGAAGAATCAAGAAATGTTTTATTCCTTAAACCTGGCTTTTCTCCTTCGTTCGGATTCAAGGACACATCAGCTCTTGCAGACTGTAGCAGTAGATTTTTGCGCATGGCGTAGCACTGTCATTTTAGTATTATTTTTGAAGTCCGGGGAATAGTTTGGACAGTAAGTGTCTGGTGATGTGAAGCAATTGTAGAGCTATTCTAAAATGCATGTGATTGTCAGCTGGGGAGGAAAAAAGTCGTTTAAGGATGATGGAGGTGATGCAGCACTGTGTAAATTCTGTACTGAACTGTATGATTGTGTATTTTGGCTCTGAAATGTATTTTAGATAAAGCTTCTTCCCCCTCAGAATTTGATGTTTTGATCCACAGGGAAGCGTTGCCGGAGCTTTCCAGGTACCCACAGTCCTAAAACTGTAGTCTCCAGTCTCAGCTGCTCCAGTAGGACAGGGCTGGTGAACCATGCTGTACTGCTGCATTTTAAATTTGAGGAGAAATGTGACTCAGCATCTGCCTGTTTAACACAAGACACAGGGAGAAGAGCACGGGGCTGATTTTGGAGCCTGGTTAAGTATCTCCAGTTAAACTTGAGGAAGGTAGGTCCTCCAGGTGCACATGCCAGACATAAAGCTGGCATCCTATGAGCTGACAAAGTGGCACCCAACCTTCAGCAAGCCTGTGCTGTCCATCAAAAAGCAAGTTTACTTGGTTCATGGATTACTGTGCAGGGTGGTTATTTGTTGACTTCAAGCAGTTGTTTGTATTGGGAATGGAAAATGAAAGTTAGAGACCTTACATGTTGGATAGGTCAGATGGTGAAAGCTAAAAGCAACAGAAGTTCCTTACAGAAAAAACCCCAACCTTAATAAGCTACTACTGTAAACAGGCTTTGTGGTTTTAAATATTCTAATTTATCATGTTCCTATTGGAACACACAAACTAACAAGATTTATTCACTTTGATAACATGCAGTGGTTTAACTGAGCATCACTTCCAAATTCTGAGGAATGACCTCTGCAGAGGAGAAATAATGACCTAGTGTTCTTCCCATGTTTCTCCATTTATAGCGTAAAACATAAGATAGGAATTGATTTCAAAGGGCATTGTGTTTTCCTGGGGTATTTGGAACATCCTTGATTTTGGCTACCATGTTCCTATACTTTGGGAAGTTGGAATGTGCTCAAAACTCAACATTTACAAGCAGCAAGCCTAATTATTAATATTACTGACTTGGAGAAAGAAGTCTTTAATCAAGACAGCTTTTCAGATGTCCTAGTTGCTTGAAGGTGAAGTGGATAATTTTTTTATGGCTAATATCTTGCTTTGGGAGATGAGCTGTCTGGAGCAAGGGTTTTGTGAGGAGGTATCTGCCTGAACCTTCCCAGGCTGTTCACAGGGGGAATTCTGCAGGCAGCGTGTTCTGCTGTTAACCATGACCAAGGGGAGTCAGAGTCAAGGGTGCGGGTCTCAGAAGCCAGCTGATCTTAGGCTTTTCATAGGAATGGTGATGTCTGATGGCTTGTTTATATAAATATAATATAAAAATATATGGGTATTTTATATATATACACTTTACATGTATTTGTAGATCTTTAAAAAAAGAGAAGGGAGAGGGTAAACTCCAGGAAGAAAGAAAAGCTATTTTATCTGAAGAGGAAAATGAAGAAGAAATTGCAGTTATTAGATTAAAAGATTTAAAGCTGCAGGTTAGAATTCTATCTCCTACCATCCACAGAGCACAGGTGTCATACTAGGACAATGACAGACAAAATTTCCCACCTAAATGAGATTATCATGTGGATTTATGGGTGAGGTATATGTCAGGATCTGTAATACAGAGGTCTGTTTTTAAAATTTATCTTCTTGTCCATTTTCTTCTTAACTGCAATATCTGTAATTTAATTTGACCCCGTGTTCTGTAGACAGAGTAAGTAAAACTAGTCTCCGTTCTTAATAGTGTTTTTTCTTTACTCCTGTAGAGTTTTTTGCTCCATAAGGAGCTACTGAGACTATAGGAGGGTTGGTAAAACCTTGGTTTGCATTTGTTTGATAATCATCAACTTTCCTGTGCATGTGTGCAAGTTCATGCTTAGGAAGGTGGATTTTTGGGAATTTTTTACCAGAATGTTCCCTGTGGGGTAATGCCAGCAAGGTTTTTAATTGGAACCCTGGATTTGAGGATCCCTCTGCTGCACCTGCTACTCTCTGCAGTGATTTTAATAACCTCTCCTGAAGGGCAAGCTCCTTGTTTTGCACTCCTCCCATTCATTTGAAAGGCAAGGTTGCTTTCCCAGGGTGCTTGCCAGAGGTCTGGTGAGTAATGGATTTTTGCATCAGGGAAGTCCTTGCGTGGCACTTTCCTGGTTGACCTCTAGCTCTGGGAGAGCGTGTTCCAGGAGCTTCACTGGATATGCCTGCAGCTCTAGAGGGGGCTCAGGTATGGGAGCAAAGACAAGGGCTTGGGGGACTGCATTTCCTTACTCTGGTTGAGTGTGAATTTTATTCCTCTCTAAAGTTAAATGGACTTAAATGCTCTGTCCCTGTTGGATGTTAAATGGGAAAAGGCAGTAGAATCAGGGATAAGAAAATACAACGTTTTAGGCACTGGAAAGTTTTGTAAGGCTTTAAAGACTTTTTTTTTTAATGTATACCCACTGTATTTTGAGAAGGCAGATACACAGTGTATATATATAAACATCAAATAATTAGTGAGAAATGTGAACGGAAAAAGTCATCTGTATTTCAGCAGGGCTGAATCTGTGTCTCGTATTGAAAAACTTAACAGCATTGTTAGGTTAATATGTGGTGACTGTACCTGGTACTGCTTGGGGTTCTGATAGGAAACGGTTCAGATCTTTAGAGTTTGTTTCCCAACTGGTAGGGTGGCTTTAGCCAGCAAGAAAACAGGGATTTAGTCTAATGCCATAATCTGAGTACGCTTCTTTAATGGGCCCAAGGTCTTGTTTTTGGAGTTACCTTACTCTGTGGCAATATGAATTACACGAAAAAAATAGTGTGTATATTAACTGCATGCACTTTTTGTATGGTAGGTCTCGTTAATAAAGCCCAGGGAAGAGAACAATTAACTTTTTACTAATGCAGAGGGAAATGGGGGCTCGTGAGGATCCTGTCCTCAGTGGGAGCTGTGTGGCTGCTCTTAATTGAACTGAGAACTTAATTAAGACAGATTATATGGAAAGGACCAAGCCCTGATAAAATGGGAGAATCACTTTTGCCTGGTAGCCATCGTTTTTAAAAAGCAGGAATTCAGTCAGTGGAAAATAACCTTCGGAGTGTGACCAAGGTGCTGGGTGATGCGGAGCCAGCAGAAGTAGCTGGATGTGTGGAGTCAGGGAGGCTGACTCCATCCTCTGCCTCAGCCCTCGGCATTCACTGTGATGTTCTGTGTCCTTTGCTGCCCTGAGCAAATAAAATCTCCTATTTTTGGTTCTAGACTCACTTAAAAATTCATGGCAAGTAAATACAAGCAGCTTACTTTGCCTGAAGTGATAGTTTCTCTGGGTTTGCTGCGGAATGATGGGTTTTTATAACTTTTAGGTTATGTGATATGGTCCTGTTTGTTTTGTGATAGTGAAGGTTGTATAAGGGTACCTTTATGACCTTAGACCACGCGTTCTGATACGTTATGTTAGTAAAATCTGAAATAAAAATGTTTTAATGAGGAATTTAAGTATGTCACGTGAGAGAAGTACTATTTAGAGGACAGCAGAAGTGTTTGGACACTGATAATGGTCTCTATGCCTTTCTGTTTATCAGTGAGTATCTCCTTTCTAAAGATGGCTTAATGTGGCTTCTTATTTTAAAGTAGATCTGGTTTTGTTTGCTCTAAGCAGCATTTTGTAGGAGAAGTTGCAGAGGATGCCTGTGCTCTGCCTTGGGCAAAGGATGGTTTGCAACCATATTCAAAGAACAGGCATTGGTGCTATTGGGCATTTGAATCGAGCAGCTGAACAGGGAAAGCTTCGGATATTACACCCGGTTATGTTTGTATTTGTGCACTTTGTTTATCTGAAACAAAGCTCAGTATTAGGCACCACTGGTTACTGCCAGCTGGGCCCTCACTCCCTGCTCACAGCTGTGTGTTCAGCACCGGGGCCTGCAGAGAATGGCTAATTAGAAAACCAGGCAGAACAAAGCCCACACAGTGGGGCTGGCACAATAGCATTCCTGTCTCACATTGGTCAAAAGATGGATTTTATTTCTTTTTTCCTCCCCCCTCGCTCCTATAGTACAGCACAGATCAATAAGTGCTTCTTCTCCCTATGCAAGCACAGAGTCCTGTACTATTTCTCCCAAAGGACATGAATTTGCACGGAACTTACATGGAAACAAGCGGAGACCTGACAGGGTTGGGCGCCGTGTTCTAATTAGAGGTCCTTTAAGTTTTTCATACATTAGAATGCATTGTTTATTATTTTTTAAAATAACTTCGGTGAAAATGATAGATAATATAGGCATTAGGTGATACTTGCATTATTTATTATTTTTTTAAACCATTTAAGTGACAATTTGAGTTAGTTATAATATATGTATTAGGTGATACTTTATTATGAATGTATGTAAAGCTGTAACTGGAGGAAACACAAAATTGATCTAGAAAATGTCGTTCACAATTCAGTTCAGAATGTGAATGTGCTGTCTTAGCTTTGCCAGGCCCACACTACTTTTAGTGCATGTGATGTACATGAGCTCTGTGAGCGTCTGATCTAATTCTTTATTAGAATTCCTGCTGGAAGTTTTGCTGTGAAGTTCATCGAGGTTTGGGGATTACATTTCCTTAAGGTTTGATTGCTGGTTTGGAAGGGAAAAGCCAGATCTCTGTTTCTAAGTCACTGCTAGGTTTGTCAAGTAGGCAGTGCAGCCTCAACGAGGCAATGTTGTCCCTTGGCTGTGCTAGGATTTAGAAAGAAAAGCCCTTGCCTCTGTTTAAAGAAAAACTGAAAATTACTTACATTTAGGGGTGATGGAAAGGATTAGGTGCTTTCTTCTAGCCACTGAAAGAGAGAACCATTTGAACAAGTGTGTCTTAATGATGTGTATGTTAAGCTTGAATTAACTTCTCAGTTCTGTGCTTGGTTCAAGTTCGAACCAGAATTTGAGGAAGGCTCAAAGCAGCTCATCATGTAACAAACTCCCTCCCCCGATTTTTTTAGACTTCCAAAATTCCAAAAAGGTAATTTCCTTTCCTTGTGTTATAAGAAAATCATCCTGAGTTGACAGGAAACCTGAAAATTCTTTGAAGTGGGCAAAAGGAGGTCGCTGTGCTGCAAGCGAGGAGCTGCGAAGTGGTGCCCGATCAGGGAATGTTGATTTTAATGAGGGCAGCTCTAATGACTCATCCTGACTCAGTGCCTTTTCATACAGAGCGTAATTAGATCGCCAGGGCAGAATGTGCTGGAGGTCAAAAGTGTAAGTGGATTTAAGGGGAAGCAAGGGGTGAGTTCATGGGGGATGAGCTTGGGTGTCTGTGAGGGTTTTTAGTGGGTGGCCGTTCACTGAGGCTGCTGTGGGGGCTGTTTGGGCTACTACGGCCCTAGAGAGTGGAAAGGTGGCAAAGTGGCTGAAGGCTGCTGAAACGGTAGGCAAACGAAATTGTCCTGTGGCATCAGTGTGTGTTTTCTAATGTTCAGGTTCTGTGAGCATTGCTCCAAGCCTCTCTTTTGTGAGCATTAGGACTGTCCATGTAAGAATTAAAGGACGTACATAGACGTAGTCATGGCGCTGTTGAAGTGTTCAGTCCCTTTCAGGGATGTGCCAAGAGCACAGCCTGCTCTTTATCTGCTGTGGGTATCACGACTATACCTTGTATACTACACAAAGAACAGGCAAAGTACAAGAAAATATTGAGGCGTCGTGCCATGGCCTGGCTAATTGTACCAGGTCATTCAGATTGGTCTTAAAATCCAAGGCCTGGGAATGCCACTCTCTTGGATTCAGTTTCACTTGATGTTCTGTTTAGAAATTCTGTGCTAAAAAGCTGTCACAGAAATAATTATAATTAAGTTTAAGGAACCTGAGAATAATGGACTCATCCAGATCACAAACTCCGGGAGCTCTACGAGGAGGCAGTGAAAGTTCCCTGTTTTCCGTTGCCTAATTTTTACCCAACTCCCTACATTTTTAGTGATCCCATTTAATCAAGGCTATGTTATGCCAGGAATGACACAGATGTTTGCAGGAAGAACCCTCGTTGTTACAAGTCTGTAGTTGATTTTCTGCAGCCCGTGCACTGTAGTGATGTCCAAGCACCCCACTGGGGGAGCAGATTGGAAAGGGGCTGCAGGTCAGAAGGCAGGTAAGTAATTCCTCTTGCTAACAGCACCATGTAAAGCATAAGTAAAATCTGGGGTAGGAAAGAACCTTTCAGTTGATGTGAAAATACAGCAAGGTGAGATCAGACTCTCTGCGTTTTCCTGAGGTTGGCACTGGGCAGTTTTAACCCTGTCTGAGGAATTAATTACAGTCTTTCTAATTTAGCGCTCTAAAAGAAACTCAAAAGACAAGATCAGCTTCCTCTGCTTCTGCTTTGGCCAGGTATCATTCAGCTCTGATCTGGATATTAAGGTTCTGTTGATACAAACTATCATGTTTTGTATTCCAGTTATTTTTAAAATACAATCCCGTTTAATATGACAAACAAATCCCATGTTTTGAGCCTGATGGCAGGATCTTGTCTTGCCTGTCAAGATTTTAAATTCGCCTTTGTCCATGTTATGTCCCACTGAAGCAGTGGGATTACCTTCAAAGGGAAGGATTAAAGAGGCTTGGCTATGAAACCACAATAATAACACAGGGCAGGTTGCTTTGCTGTTGCACAACAAAGCACAAAAGTCTGTAGGTGATATAGTGAAGTTCCTTTTTTTTTTTTTTTTTTTGTGTTCCTCTACATAAAATTCTACGTACTTAGCAGCTATATTTTATACATAAGGATTTTTGAATGCTGTTTTAGAAATTCCATTATAAGGAAATATTTATATCTCCTCCATGCTTACATAATGAAGTACAATTGTTACTGTGTGAATACATCAGGTCTGTGAAGTCTCACAGAATTTCTCATTAAGCACAGAGGAGCAGTGGGCCTTGGGAGCTGGCCTTGGGAGCCAGCTCTCAGCGAGAACAGACTCATCTCCAGTAGCAGAAACCATGTGTCTGGCCAAGGAGGAGTAGTCACAGGTAGGACCTTCTGATGCCAGGATGATCCAGGATTATTCTCCATCACTTTCCAGGGATCAAGTTGAGGCTGAATAGCCCATTCCGTGGATTCTCCTCTATAAAAACACAAGTGGCACTGGCTAGTCACCCCGTTTCCCCAACCACTCCACACCAGTTTCCAGACACCTGGCATTTCTGGGTGCATCCTGTCATATAAGTAGTCTATTTAGTCCAGTTTATTTAGTCTTTCCCTCTGGTCTGAGGGCCTGGGATTGCGAAAGGCCATACCAATCAAGTCTAAAATGAAGAAAGCAGGAAGCACCTTGAGCTTTTTGGCACCAGGTCCCTTGTCCTGTTGAGATTTGACTTTCCAAACCCCGTCCCTGCAAGCTCAGGCAATGTGTGGATAGTCTGCCTCTCCCTGTTTCTGACTCATATGTGCTTTTTCTTTTTAAATCTGAGTCTTACCCAGGAGTCTTTTTTTATCTTCCCTGCTACCTTTGCTAGCTTCCTGCTCATCAGCATGGACCATGCTTGAGCTTGGAGGAAGTGGTGCTGGAACATCAACCAGCTCTCCTGAGCCTGTCTTTCTAGATCTGTCCCCTGTGGTATTCTTCCAAGCAGGTCTCTGAAGAGGCTGGAATTGGCTCTCTTGAAGCCCAGGAGATGCTGCTGTTGTCTGCCATGTTGCCTCAGTATCCTGAACTCCATCTCGTGGTCACTGCAGGCAAGGCGGCCTGGACCTTTGCATCCCAGACAAGGTCTGCCACGTTTGTATATTTGAGAGCCAGCACAAATATCTTGTTTGTGGCTTCCTGAGCGCCTGTATCAGGGAGGTGTCATCAAGAAGGCACTCTGGAAACCTCCAGGAATCTGCCCCTCTGGCTGGGTGAGTGCCCTGTGAAGACCAGGGCCTGTGAATTTTGGGCTTTTCAGAATGGTTTGTCCTAGAGCCCACAAAAAGTTCTCTCTTTAGCTTTAAATAGCTTATGGGAAGTACTTCAAGATGTAACTAGTTGAAGCACTACAGTGACCATAATATAATGACATTTGCAGTATGCCTTAGGTCCTGAAGTAAGATTCAAGGATGAGCTTTAAATAAATCACAAAACCACTTGGAAACTTTTGTGTCAGAAGTTCAGCCCCTAATAAATGATTCAGCTTCGAGGCGGGTCACAGCTGCTTCCCCTCCTTTGCTTGCTCCCTCTCTCTTCACATGAATAAAAAAACGGAAAAGAGTGCACTGGAAAAGGACGAACTGTGGATTTTAAAGAAAATGGAAATCTTTTTTGCTTTATTCCAGAGGGCAGTGCACAACCCCCAGTGCCACGTGCTAGATTTTGTGCTCGGATACGATAGCGCGGCATTACTCCATTACTGTCTGCCCTCCTATTTATTACCAGGACAAGAGGCGCATTGTGAGCACGGCTCTTCATTTTCTCTTTGCTCATTTCCTATTGCTTTACGGGTGTTGAGCAGGCTTGTGCTTAAATATGACAAGACCAGAATTAAACCGTATCCCGAGAAACAGAAGATACTCTTCATCTGACTGGTATGCCAGCGGTAGGATTTTTTTGTTTTTGTTTCCATTGCCAGCAGTTGTGTTAGGAAAAACCCAGAATTTAAATCTATGCTTTAAAAAGTAAAGGGTACATTTTCTTTACTCCTTGAGCAGTAGAAACTGACAGTGTTTATGGAAGCCCTGGCTTCTTTCAAGTTGTTTATTCTTTTTATATAAATGAAAACAAAGCAAGGCTTTTGAAGCTTTCCTAAAGGTTGGCAATGACGCAGCTGAGTCCCAGGCTTTGTTCATGCTTCTCCTGTGCAGGGCTTCCAAGCTGATACTCTGAGATGGATCTATTTATGCTGTGCTGGGTTAAAATGCAGCCTGTTAACTTGTGAATGGATGTCAACTGATCAATTAAGGAGGGACAAGTTGTCTTAAGCCACTGGCAGTTAATACTGAAGCTAAACCAACACGGAAGGGTTTTGCTGTTCGTGGCCTGTGCCCTGGATTCTGAATCATCAGCCATTGTTCTTGGTGTGTTCATTGTTCTAGAATGTTTGGGATTTGTGAAACTTGGCTTCTGAAGCAACAAAGTTACCGACAACTGCCCTTTCGAAGCAGTCTTTCCTTATTGTTCCTGTGCTTGACCTCTGCAGTGCTCAATGTCAACTTTGCTTCCCACAGGATCTCCAGGCGTGGGTGAACGGTGCTCACGAGAACGGTTTTGTCCTCGTCTCCTTCGGCGCTGGAGTGAAATACCTGTCGGAAGACATCGCCAATAAGTTGGCACATGCCCTGGCCAGGCTGCCCCAGAGGGTTATCTGGAGGTAAGGGCAGTTTTGGAGGAACTTGGCATGGGTTGGTGCATGCTTGTTTCCTGCTGGAGTTGCAGAAGCTGGAATTGAGATTACCTAGGTGGCACAGATGATATGACACTCCTGAAAAACTCTCGGCATGAAAATATTGCAATATTCTGGTAACAAGGAGAAGCAGTTATTGTTGTGGCAGAATAAGGCACGGGTTACACTCCTAGGCTGAGTTTATATCCTTGGAAGGATTGGGGACAGTGAAAACAGGCTAAGATTATAACATTTAGGACATACTGTCCCTATTTTGGATGAAGAAACTACCCCAGGGCTCAAGAATGAATCCTGATGATGAAAATCTTCCATTTTCTGTCGTCTTCCCCCTTTTTCTCTTTTTTAGGCCCCTTTTCTTCTTTTATGTGTAAGCACAGGCTTTCATTACTGATTTTCCCATTTGCTTGTCCTTCTGTGAGAAACTGAAGGAAGAGAAATTTTCAGGATTCAGAATCAGTAAAAAGCATTCTCAGTTCTAAAAATGTCTTGAGTGGTGCTCTCAACTCCCTGTAAAAATCCAAAAACTGTTTAGTCAGCTCTGCTTCACGTTAAGTATTGCTGATATAATTTGCTGGAGTCCATGTGAACCACTTTTTTCCAGATAATCAGTGTCTTATATTTCATGTGGGTGTCTCAAAACCCTGCCACGCTCTTGGAGTTGTATTAACAGTCTTGGTGGCCTGTTCCCCACCATGTCCTCCCTGCTGTGTGTAGTTCAAAGAGCAAACCCCACTAATGAACAGGAAAATGGGATTTTTCCAGGCTTTGGCACTGAAGCTGTTCTGAAGGTTGCATCAGTTTTTGTTTGGGATAGGTACTGTTTTCTTATGAGCCCCACAACAGTGCTTGGCTTCTAATTAGTAATCCCAATTTATCTTACTGCTTTTCTTCTCTCCTTTTGTTGTTTTCCCTGGAATATTTATCTTTAGGAAGCATCCCCTTTTTGTAGTAAATAAATGGAGAGGATTTTTCTTGAGGATAGTTTTTTTTTTTTTTTAATGCCAACCCAACAATTTCATTTGAAGCCTTCTGTTAAAATTTAGGTATTTGTTCATCAGTCAGATGTAACTTGGAGTTTTTTGGGGATGTGGGGTTTGATTTTGTTCCTCAGATCAAGGACCTGTGTGTTGGACAGAAATGTGGTGAGTACTGCTTGGCGGTCTTATGTCACAATGCTAAATCCAGGGATTATTGTAGCTCTTTGTGCCCATCTGGTTAGGGAGGACAAACCAGTAACACAGTTATCTGCTTTTATGTAACTTAGCATGAGTATCTTAGTCTTTTTTCAACATACAGAAGTATAAGCCAGTTGTAACGATGTATGTCTTGCTTAATTGGAAATGTGTAGGTGATTCTTTCTGAAGATACAGTTTCAATGCTCTCTAATGAACCAAACAGTACTGCCCTTTAGTAGTCATTTTGGAGGGTTTGGTAACTGTTTCCATTTGATGTTACTGGTTTAGGTTTTCAGGAAACAAACCCAGGAATTTAGGCAACAATACCAAGCTGATCGAATGGTTACCACAAAATGACCTCCTTGGTGAGTATGTGTTTCCATTCTTTAGTGCTTATTCTCACTTGAGTTCAGTTTGTTCTTTCAAAAGTATTCTACTGAATTAGCAGTTATTATAAAGCTAGGATAACTTCTGTCATGGAAGTCACGGGGCAAGAATATTAAATTAGGATCTGAAGACAGAATTGAACACCTCTCTGTTAATTGTCTTTCTCTGATAAGAATGTCATGTTTTCCTCAAGTTCAAACACTGTTCAAGGAGGAGTCATGAAACTGAGCTATGTTCACATAGCATCAGAATAAGCTTTAGGAGTCTGTAAATACTGTTTTATACAGCTACTTTTGTCCAAGAAAGCTCTACCAGAACTTGGGCGCGTGTTGCAAGCTGATAATCTTTCTGTTGAACTGAGGTGCTCCAGGTTCTCAGGGGGGGATGAAACCTGATATTTTATTTTTCTTCTCCTTCCCTGTCAAAGGGTACCTGAGCCCCTTGCAGATCTGAGAGGCCACAGAATGTTTGACTGTTTCTGGGAGACCTGGATGATAATGTGTTCCCAAAACAGCTCTGATGGGAGCTGATGAGTGCATTAAGCATCTGTGTGTGTGCGCGTGTGAGCTGGAGAATTTCCCATAACATAGTGGTTAGGCAGACGACTCCTAAAGCAGGTAGATTTGTTTTGGTTACAGGATTGCTCTGAGGCAGGCTGCTTTTTCCATTACATGAGGCTGTTGCTCTGATTGTCATGTCTTACTAACCTCAAGTAAGGCATGTGAAGCTTTAGGGGAGGGTGTGACATCAGTTGTCCTGCCATTTAAAAAGTTGTATTTCGTACAAAACCATGCTCCCCCTCACTCACGTGTACTGCTAAACCTGCTGGAGTCACCACCTGCAGCTACTCGGGAGTAGGCAATGCATATTAATCACTCCATTAATCATTTTACACGACTCATACACAGGAGAATTTTCTTTGCTTTGGCTGCTCCCTCTCAGTGTATATAAGGAAATGATTTAATGCATGAGGAATTTCAGCAGAGTGGGTTTAGGGAGAGCTTCAGAACAAGCTGCAGTCACTTTTACCTGCCCGAGTTGCAGCCATAGAAACATAGTGATAAAGTTGTACCTGGGTGCTTCAGTAACTTAATATAGAGGAGATGGAAGTGCATTTTGTAACCTTCATGCCTCTTGTGGTTCCAGGTCACTCTAACATTAAAGCATTCCTCAGTCACGGAGGCTTGAACAGCATTTTTGAAACCATGTACCATGGGGTCCCGGTGGTGGGCATTCCCCTCTTTGGAGACCACTACGATACCATGACCCGTGTGCAGGCCAAAGGCATGGGAATACTGCTGAACTGGAAGACCATGACTGAGAGCGAACTGTATGAAGCCCTAGTAAAAGTTATTAATGATCCCAGGTATGGAATGCGCGATTGTTTGTGCATTAAATGTGGGTACGAAACCTTTGTGCGGTGGAAACGACCTGCGTTTCGTTATTTGTGTCTACAGCTGAGGCAAGTCTGGATGTTTGTCCCATTTCCCAAGATTACCCAATGGCTGAAGTTTCTGTATGGGTGCTGGGCTCATTGCTCAGCACCAGAACTGAGTTGTCTCACTTGCTCTTTATAGTATTTGCCGTATGGAGGGCACAGAGGTTATGGAGACAAACCTGTCCTGACTTACTCCATGTTGCAGACCTTTGTGTCTGTCTTGATTACTCCACATGAGCAGTCTGGCTGTTGTGCTACCTGCAGGGCCTGGACCAAGATACATGTACTTAGTTTGGGTTGTAGCTAAAATGGGGAGGTAT
>NW_024581254.1:0-16119 GCF_017639235.1 Corvus kubaryi
TCACATGACCTTGTTACTGTAGTATTCCTTACACAGTACCACATATCAACCCTTTCCTTCCCCTGTGGAGTCTAAGAGATATTTAAAACAATGGATTATAGCAGGAAGTTTGCCTCTGTGTCTAACCAGAGTTAAGCCCACATTTAATCCTCACTGAAGTCCTTGCAGTATCTCTCAAAAAAAAGTTACTCAATTTTATGGTTCTATATTTAAATTCTCATCCTAATTTCATTCACCACAATCCAAAACAGGATGAAGGGGAGAGAAAGATTGAACACTTGGGTCCAGATTATCCTTTAAAATATATACATATACTGATACTTACACATACAATATACTTGTACTTTGTAACTCACAGGAATCATAAAGAAGTTAAAATGGAACCAATAGCAAGATGGGTTGAGCTAGAAGAAAAATAAAGAATAAAAGGACCAGGTAAAAATTAAGTGGCCCAGAAATATCTTGACTATAATAAAAACAGAAACTGCAAAGGAATGGAGAAACCCCATGGATAATGCTTCTCACATTTCACAGCTTCCCCTTTAAGAAGAACAAGAACACATGAAGACTTTTTCTCATTTACACCAAGATATTATCAACAACTCTGACTGGAGAGACCCTGAGAAAGAAGGTGGAAAAAACCATAACTTGCAAAGTTTTTGTCCATCTGAAAACGTGTGTTTAGTATAAGTATCTCATACTAAAGAAAATGACCCCAGACCTACAACTTACCTGGAGAATTATATGCTTGGAACTCTTGCATTAATAAATCCATTTTAGAGTTCCGTTCCTGAAATTACTGCAAGGAGCAAAGCGCATTCCCCAAAAACTAAACCAGCTTATCCTGCCCCAAATGCTTTCCTTGAACCTAATAACATTTCCAATTTAACTCTTGTAGTTCTCCTTAATTGCCGTGCCCTGGTAAGGCAGTGCCCCAGACAGCTAATGGGCTCTTTGGAGCAAGATATGCAGATACATGTCCCAAAGGCTGTGCCAATCTCTGATTGGCACAATAAATTGAGATAGTAATTCTATTGCTGTGGTGACCTAAGGGAGATCAGGCTCATAGGGACAGGTAGTCTTGTTAGGCAAACCCTTGGGCACACAGTCACAGAAGACTCAGTAAAAGGTCACCTCCGTGAACTCCCACAGACTGAAGAATACCAGAATAAGAAGACTGAGCATGCAAAAATCTCTTGCCTATTTTGAAACTTTATAATGGGGCCACATGTGAGTTCTGCCCTGTGTGTAGAAAGGGATACTCATGTGCCTTCATCATTACAATAAAACTACAGACTCCTACATGCCGATGTTCTGCAAGCTGGAAAATGGAACCCTTGGCATACAATGATACACATGCAAGATATCATCTATCTGACCAGGTTTTTAGGTACCGAAGCTGAAACTGCTTCAGGAGCTTACAACCCTGAAAAAAATACCTTACTTACCAATTACCTTCTTATGGCACAAACCTTGCTTTCATGCATGGCACACGAGTGTTTTCAGTGCATTATGTGGCAGGTATCTCCAAGGTGCTTCTGGAGGTTCATCCATTTTTGAATGGAAATGCATAGATACATTGCATGAATACCCTTTGAAATATCACTACATGCACTTTTTATGTCTATCGGAACACAACCACCACTAATATCACATTTGACAAGACCTTTATCAAAAAGTCTGCTCTTTTAAAAGCTATCAGCTCATGTAGTCAGAGCAGTGGACAGTCAACATTTCTGTTAGCCCAGCTGCATTACAGTGGACTGGGACTCAGGGCAATGTGGCACATCTTCCCTTCCAAAAGGAGATTAGCAGCATTATGAAAAACAAAGAAAATAGTTTGACAGCCATTACACAGAAAAGCCCAAGAAAGGGCAAGCAAAAAAAAAAAAAACCCTAAAACACTAATACAACTATGATGGGAAACCCACTTATTCACCAACTACAACACTATGGCACAAGTGCCATTGAGGTACTGAAAACTCCACCACAGAGATAAAAATCAACTCAGACTAAATAAGAAATCAAACAAAATTAATTGACTGACTTGCAAAGAGACACAAACCGACAGCAGCAGTGATTATTCCACCTTGCTGGCATAAAAGGCCATAAATAAATTACTTGCTTGTATTTAGTCTTTGACCTGGTCAGAATTAGGAAGCATATGAAGAGTTAGCTAGCACAAATGATTCTGCCTTACAAATCAAAGGGTATTTCTGGTGGTGTGGGGTTTTTTGTTTTGCTTTTTTTGGTCAGTGGTGGGTTTTGTGGTTTGGCTTATTTATTTTTTTTGGTGATGGTGGTGTTTGGGTTTGTTGGCTTGTGGGTTGGTTTGGGGTTTTTTTTCCATTTTTAATATTCGGGGGTTTTATTTTTTGCTTGGGTTTTTTGCATGTGCGTGGTGTACCAAGAGCAGGATACCAGTACAATACCAGTAGAGTTCCTTGGTCTTCAGGGCTAACCTGCATTGCTCCAGGCCCCAAATGTTCCCAGACTCGACCAGGTAAACAGAACCTGTCTACAACAGGAAGTTCCAAACATTACCTGTAGCTTCCCATCTCACACAGATGGTATCAATTCCTTTTCTCACACGTAATTCGATATTGCAACACTACACGACCCTTTCCTTAATGCAAATTGAATCCCATCCTACCTACCAACTTGCAGCATTCATTCTTTCTAGATGTGTCACTATTTACAAAATGCTTCATCTACGAGGATGTGGCAATTTTGGAACAGGAGTTGGTTACTTTTATTTTGGCAAGGTTCACATACTTAAATTTCACTTCCCTCAACAATGCTCTAGGTATGAACCATTTCCACAATTTTCCCACTGTCCTCCCTGTTTCAGTCTGTAGATCTTCTCATTCTGTGTTTCCTTTTGGGCATACACTGTTATGTTGTTAATGCCATGCATTAAATGGTGGTACAGCTATGCATCATGCACACACACAAAATACATCTGTTTCACCTTCATTGTCAGTCTACAGTCATTCCCTCTATAGTCAACACAGTTGGTCCTTCTTGCTTATTAAGCATATATTTGAAGCAAAGTTGTCTAAAAACCATCTTGGCTTGGTTGTAACCAAGAGCTTCATAGGGAAGCGTAACACTGACGAGCAACTCCTTTTTTTTTCATTTCTGATTTTTGATTTGACCACAAACCTCATATCAGTTGGTCGAAAACTGAAGGAGGTTAGGCTGAAAACACTTCTAGAATCAGAAACATCAAAAGCATTATTTTAATCTTGTAATTTTGTGTCATTTTCATGGGCCAAAAAAAACCAGAATTTCAAACCCCTTTCTCTTTAAAGATGCTCAAAATCAGTTTTTGCTCTCCAAATGCCCAAACAAGCACCTTATACCACACTACAGGACAAGTCTTTTATGATGTATCTGCCAAGATGCCGCCCTTAGATATTCACATATTTACTGGGCATCAGTAAACACTTCTTCCTTGATATTTTCAAGGAAATTGAAAGATGCCTCTGGTGCTCTATAACATGGTGACAATAAAAAGGGCAGGTAGTGCTCATCTGGGAGGGAGAGAAATTTTCCATGAGATTTTCCTATTATCAGTCACAGAAAGCGTTCAATCCAGACAAGACAGCAAGGTGTGACACCATCTGCCCGTCACTGTGGTCATCAATGGTAATGGAATTTAGCTGTTCATGAGTATTTCTTCTGTTTTGTTACAGGAATACCAATAAGCAGTCAAAATGCAATATTGTTCATTTCACTGTGCTGTATGTACTTGTGTTTTGTCCTGTGACCAGAACAAATAAATTATTGGCACAAGGACATCCATCCTGTTGAACCCAGGCTGTCATATGGACACAATACCAACTACTGCCAGCCCTGTCACCAACATGTGCAAGTCATTTCACAAATTCTTTGATGACTTGTCCCGACTTCTTAATGAAGTCCTCACCCATGAGCACTATTGTTTTCAGCCGCTTTCAGTTCACTGACTTCACAGTCATTCTCCATGATCTATCATTCCTACAGGTCTTTACCTTCTGGCTCCTGGTCACTTCCATCCCTGTATCCCATGGTGCTTGCTTGCTTCTGCAACAGGTGGCAGAAGCTGTCTCTGTGTCCCTGCAGCTGCCATCCTTGCCCTTATTTCACATCCTCCTTAACTCTGCACTTGTTGTTCCTTGAAAGCCACCCTTCTTGTATGGGCCTTCTTGCTGCAGAGAGGGCAATATCCTTACAACTTACTACTTGGCTGTATCCAAAATATCCACAAACTACTTGGAAAAAAACCTGAACAGTTGGCAGAACAGCAGCTCTCCTCCACCTACCCCTCCTGCAGACTTGTCTCTGCCTCTAGACCATGGTGCAGTACCACCTGTTTCTCTAATACAGCAATCATCTTTTATACTTCTCTTTGATCACTTCTTAGAGATCAACCCATTTGACTTAAGTTCCAAAAAAGGGCACCAAAGAGGTGGGATGCAGCCAATTGTTTTCCAAATGTGAACTAGGCTGGAGGGGGACCTGGAGAAATACTCTTGAGCCCTTATTTTTAGCAAAGATGAAACAAGAAAAAGATTTGCCCCAGAAAGCAACGGTGAAGCAGGAATAGAACCTGTTCCTTAATTTCTTGATGAGCTTGCACCACTAGATGGTGCTTTGAAGAGAACCGAACAACTTAAGTCAACGCAAGGTCAACACAGCAGAATGGAGAGAAAAAGGTACAACAAATCAAACTAAGAACATAGACTTATGCTATTAAACTTGCATTCCAGGCCATGCTGTCATTCTCTGGCAGAGAAGGGAGCCTTAACACACCCTGTCATCCCAACAGGGACATGACGAACAATGACGTGGTAATAAATATTCCAAGCTCTCAATTGCTTCCAGCAAAGGATACCAGGGCATGGAGAGAAGAAAATAGACTAGAGCACCCTCTGGGCAAGCAGATGTCATTTTGAGAACAGAGATGAATTACACTCAAAGCGACCTAAAGCCATCTCACTTACCACCTGTCATAGTCCCTCCAAGCACAACACTGGATCACTGGGCTCAGTGGTCTGGGAAAAAAGGAAAAAAGAGTTGGTGTTTGTCCTTATGAACAGGCATGAATTGAGAGATTTGCTGGTTATTTTCACCATTCAGAATCTCATTAAACAAACCATAAGAAAAGCTTGGCAACTGCCTTTTTAATCATGTTTTAAAACACATGTAACATTGCTGTACAGATACACAGCTCAGCCAGCTGGAAGCTTCAAGATGTGTTGTTTTGCCTCATGCTCTAATCAGGTAATGAATAGAACATGGCACAGAACAAATATATACATTTTAATTTCAGTCTTTGCACTGTTTCATTGTTTGTTTAAGCCAGCCCAACTGAGACTCCTTGCACTATACGCCTCTGGTTGCATTCCATGGGAAACAAAGGCATATTTGAGGGAAGTACCTCTCACAAAGAGGTATTGATGAACCAGAAATCAGAGTCTGGACAAATGACCATTTTTCTATAAACACAGCTCTATTGTTTTAGCTGTTCTTCTCCCAGGGAATAAATATTTCATTATTCAAAGCAGTGGCTGAAAAAGCAGAACAACTCCTCCCCCTTCCTCCTCTTTCCCCTCTCAAAAAGCCAAACTCCGTGGTATCCATTATCCCTCTCTTGCAGTATTTGTGTTAATTTTTTCACGCTCAACTTGTCCACAAACATTACTGCTGTGGCATTAAAAAGAGAAAGCCCAAGCCAGTTAAGACACATGCAGTAATTTCTCTGATCACTTTCCCACCACGCAGTAACTCCAACCTGCTCTTTGGAGCTGCACCACCTATACTTAACACTTGGTTTTGCTACTACCAATGCCTTCATTTTCACTAATCCTGTCTTGTTCTTGCTTTATTCCATCCCTCAAACTGCCTCCTCTGCACGGAGTTCCTTCCCAAGTATCTTCTCAGCTATTTCACAGATGCAAATTCAAAGGGAGGAACCAACTCTGTCTTCCCTCCTGCCTTATCAGATTTAAACATCTCATCTGAGTCAGGAACACTTTCTTTCTGGAAATCACTGTTTCTGATTGACATGAACCCCACAGCACGAGTTACAAACCAAGCCAACGTTGCAGTAGGTGTGGAGGGATATTTCCATACTCTCACCCAAAATCCACACTCTGGCCAAGATGGAAAGAATGCAGGTGAATAGTCTCTCTGGTGTCCCACATCTCAAAAGAGCACTGAGGGGAGAACTCATTGCTGTCCTTCAGCTGTCCCATGGGATTGGGTAAAGGGAGAGCAAGGCTCTTTTGGGAAGTGCTCAGTGATGCCACAAAAGGCAATGGACACAAAGGCCAAGACCAGAAGAGCTGACTAAACACTTGAAAAAAACCCAGCATTGTTGTCAAACACTGAGAAAGGTTGCCCAAATAGGCTGTGGAATCCTGATACTCAAATGTTCCAGACTGTAGTGGTCAGGCCCTAAGCACCAAAAACTAGTATGACCAGTCCTGGGCAGGGATGGGATTAGACCTCCAGACATAGCTTCCAACCTGTGTTATTTTAGGATTCCCATGCTCAGGGATGTCTGTATCTGGAGTAACTGTATCCGGTAACAATCTCCAAAACCGTGTTCCAAAATTTCTACAGGGGCAACCTTAAGCAGCAGACACCTCTTCTTCAGAAGGAAGATTGATTGAGGCTCCCAGATATTCAAATCTATATATGACAGTCCTGTAATGGATTTTAATACACTTCTGCATTTACAACACACAATACCAAAAGTCTCAATCAGTTGCCAAGTCTCAGTTAATAATCACATACAGAAAAATATAAAAAACCCCAAAAATTTGCACCACAAAAAAAAGGAAATAATTACATTGCAAACGGATTAAGCTTTGCTATGCCTTATCAATAAAAGAACCAACCTTCCAAAATTGCTGGTAAAACTACAGTGTAGGAAGAGAGGTTAATCATGAAAGAGCAGACTTTTTTCTTCCCTAAACATACTTTTGATCAGCTGCAGTTCAGTCATTACAACTAGAGTTGTCATGTAAATAGGATAATGGGACAAATCAAAGTGTAACAGGTCACTGCTCCAAATATTTTCATGCTCTTGCATATATTTAACACACTCTTGATATTAAGTAAGACCCAGGTTCCCTTAGCAAAACATGTGATGTATTATTCAGTGTTCCCAGAGGGTTTTCTTATGAACATACTCAGCAACAGATAATAGCTTCCATTAAATCACTGAGGGCTGAGTAAAGGACAAGGTCCTGCAGAAGAAGATCATGGATATGAGACGACAAACACAGGAAACACATCATTATGTGATGATATCAATACCGGGCTGCAGATAGATGGAAGATTTCTGTATTGAGAAACAGCATCTGCTTCTCCCCGACGTCACAAGTTCGAGCCAACACATCTGTCTGCAATTATGTTATTCCCATCCAATTGTGGTGTACTTGGTGGTAAGCACAGATGGGGTTTCATAGATATCCATAGATACAGGACACAAGCCAGTGAGCTGAGAATGTATTAACGAAAAGACTATGCAAAGAAAATAGAGAATTAATACAAGGCAACTTCTCCCTCCAAGAGGAGAAAAGAAGAAAAGAGTCCTGGAAAATAAAACCAGACAGAATGCTTATTTGAAAAGGAGAGAACAGATTTTCAGTATTGCAAACTATTAGTTGTTTTTTTCTGCAATTGTTTAAAACCAACTTCCTAGAGTTTGTGTAAGTCAGGTTGCTGATATTCTGTACAAACTTACTACTTGTTTAAAAATATTTCCCTTGTTCTATTTAATGCATTACATTATTCAGAATTACATCTAAATTGTTAAATGGATGAAAAGCTTCAAAGTTAGTACATAAGAAACTCATGAAGAACTTCAACAGATATACATATAATGACTCATTTGAGACCTCTGACTTGAAAGAAACAAGTATGGCACCGGGGTATGACATGGCACACCAATAGATTTCTAGTATCTACACTTATAATTAAAAATTGCTTTTTAGCTTCTTGGAGCTCCAATTTGTTAAGGCTATTCTTTCCCCTAGTTTTGAGAGAAATGGAAATGGGTTCCTGACATTCTTAGAAGCATCTTTCCCATCCTTCTCTTGGTATTTAGTTCATCTTCTAACTAAAAGGGAAGAAGAAAGGCTACACTGAAAACTAAATTAATGAGAGTACTTTGGAGAGAAAATTACTTTCAATTTGTTCTCTCTTCCAAAACAGATTGCCTGCCCTTAGTGATTCATTCTACACTTTCAGGCCTCCAAGCTTTCTGGTCGCCTTAAGCACAAAGACAGCATGAAATAGTTGAAACAGCAAGGAAGAACTTAACATTGGAGGAAACAGTACCAGACATACTCTTTAAAAACAGATAAAACTAGTAGCAAATGGTAAAGCCACAAAAGGGACAATGTAAAATGATCCCAGCAGGTATTCTAAAAGGTGTAGCTATAAAACCAAGATACAGCTTCAGTTGCAAAAGGCTGTGGTCTCAAACAGACTTTGAAGGTGGAATTGCAGAGTACGGATTCATTTCTTCAATCCAAGCAGAAGAAGCGATACCTAAGGAAAAAAGGCTTCCGCAGCATTCAAAAGACAGTGTGACAGAACGCTTTTATTACTGGGGCTGCTTAAAAGCATAGACAAGGGAAAATAGTTCATAAGACAGACAGGAATGCCTAAAGATGAAAGTTTGTTACTGTAAAGACTGACGAAAAAAATGGGACAAGTTCCTGGGAAGCCTGCTTCTCCAGCTGAAGCACAAAGAGGTCCTCTGACATGGGAAGCAGTGGACAGCAGCAATTTCAGTTTGACATTCTCAGAGTCTACCGTAACGCTTGCAAAATGAAACACACAGACATACAAGTGAGGAACTTGTTTCGGAGATCTGGCATGAGGATGTAGTGATGGCTGCCCAAACATTGGGAAACAACTTCTTGGCATGTGGTAGGTACACAAAGTGACTTTGGCATGCTTCCCCATCACACCCAAAAGCAGAGTTACAACAAGATGAACCAGCACTGTTGGTGAGGGCCCACAGCTGTGCAATAATTCAGTACTAGAAGTTCCTGGCTTTCCAAAGCATTGCACAGCTGAGATACACTTGTGGCACTTGGAACACCATATTCTCTCCCTTCTCTGGACTCACAGCAGTGGCCATACTTGATTTCCAACGAAGACTGGATTCACAATGTTATCGGGTTACTTCGCAGCCTACCAGTTGCTAGGAGTCACTGTCCCCTACCCCTCCCAGCTTTGTATATAAGTGTATTTTTATTAATGGAGCTTGAACTCAGGATCTGTTCTCCTGTACCCCTTGCAAACATCCCAAAAAGAAGCCTGGAGAGCCCTGTTCTGGTTTTTAATCTCTCACTTCTAATAAATATCTGACCAGCAATTCAGGATTGAAAAGGACCTCCTGGGCTGGGACTACTAACTATTGCAGGAACTCAGTTCTGCAACGTCTTTTACAGACCCATCATGTTCATCTTAAAATCAGAGTAGTTTTCTGACAAATGGAAATGGTAGAACAAGTTATAGCCATGATCAGTTTACCAAGTAGAGACTGGCACCACCTGAGGAGACAAGACATCTAATGAAGGAAGGATTTCTTTTTGGCAAACTCTTAATACTATTTAACAAATGTTTTCAAACTACTGCTTATTGTTATCTTTGACTATAAAGACTTCAACACACCAAGCCCAAGAGGGCTTGACAACAGGAGAAGTAAAAAAAAAAAAAAAAAGAAGGAAAAAGAAAAAAGGAGCCAACTGCACGAGACACAGGGGAAGTGCAGAATTTCATTTACAGGAGGTTCAGAACTACAGTTTTGTCAAGCTTTTACTGCTCTACAGCCAAGGCTATGAAGACTCCTATAATAATTTATAAAACAGAAAAGCAAATGCACGCACACCATATCACACGCCTATCACTTGTGTCAGTATGGAATTACCAACTAGATCTCAGTTCATTTAACTATTCCCTTGAAACCCTTTTGAGGTGCTACACACTCACTCTGTTCATTACTGTTGCTTCCCAGATGGGCTAAGGAGAGCAAACAAGATGCACAGAGCTTTGACACTTGGTGTTTTCTCAATAGGTGTGGCAAGAACTCTTATCTATGAGTAATGGTGCAAGAACCAAAAACAATACAATATGCTGGAGCAATACATTTGTTTGTTTTATTGCTTTTTTTTCCTTTCGGTCAAACAGCAACACATTTTAGTAGAGTATCCAGCAGTATTAATTATCTTACTTATTACATACCAACTAACCTTTTCTGCTTATACAAAAAAAAAAACCAACCCCATAGATTACTGTCATGGACAATTTAAGCTAGAATTGTAAATGCAAAACTAAGCAGTACTTCCTGAAACCACTTGGAAGGAAGTGTAAAACCAGAACACAATCAAGCATCTTGTTGGATTAGTTTGCTCTCTTTGCAGCCAGATTTGGAACTCACTACTTGTTAAGACATGTACATAGTGTCAGTGGTGCCTGAAAAAGCCTCTTACAAGAGCTAGGTATAAAGTTAGTATAATGCCAAGCTTTGGTATTATAGGGGGTTTTTTTGCTTCCTAAAACAATAGTACTCTAGTAGCCTTTCGTAATTACCTCTTCCTGTCTGAATGAACTAATTAAATAAGCAACCTCCAGCATACAACAGACTTTGAATACCAGTTGGTATTTTAAACTGAAAAAAGACTACCACCAATACCTGTCTTATGCTGTTTTCCTCAAGTTTAAAGAAACAAAGTCACAGCTATTCTCTTTGAAGAGAGATGAGGATAGTTACACATAACATTATTTGTCTAAGATACCAAAAACCCATAAAACAGCCAACTATGTGTGCAAACATTTTTAACTGCAATAAAAAAGGCAATGTTTTCATATGCAGGTTTCTTACAAACTTAATGACTAATCTCATGAAATTGAATTTAAAGCAATTTTCTTTGAAGCGCGAACATAAACATTCATCTTGTTATTTCTATATTCCTTTTCAAAGGCACACCAAGGAACGTGTTACCACACAACTCAAGAAGCGACTGCGTAATTGGAGAGGAACAATATTAAAACACAGGAATGATACAGAGTCACACAGGTTTTGAACCTACTTCACTGAAAGACCATTAAGTGTAGAAAAAAATCAAATTAACAGAAAGTCACTAAAACAAATAGCAAACAAAACTCTACTCACCTGACAAGTACCTACACTATACCTAACACCTCCTGCCTACAGGTGTTTCAACATTACCCCAGAACTTTAAAACCCTCAAGGATAAATACAGCCTAAGTCTCCAGAACCAACTTCTGTAAAAACACATGACCTCCACTTACTAACAAGAAAACCACTCAGGAAGAGTCTTTTACTTTTCTGACAACATTTCACATGCAGAATTCTACTTAAAGCAGTACAAAATAAACAAAACAAAACAAAAAAAAAAAAAAGCACTTAATGAGTTTCTCTACTCTCTAAGTTGGAGCTCTCGACACCAGAAACACCCTAAGGGTTAACAAAATTCTTTAGACCACTCTTCACTTTCAAACAGTGGAAAAGAAAATACCCTTGAAAGACAGTATAACCCCTTCTGATAAGCAACTCCCTTATTACTCACTCAGAATGCTCAGTTATTGTATTTGCACAGTGACAGGGTCAAACGCTACCATCAGAGCTAATTTATAGCACTCTTACGCACAAAACTACTCACACCCTTACAAACCTTGCTTAGCCAGCCTGCATTTTTAACTTTCCGGGGTAATAAAGGAAATCAAGGTCAGCTGTTTTTCATTAAGAGCTTCCTTTCATCTCTTTAACCTGCTTTGGTGCTCCCTGCACTTACTGTCACCTGTTCTTGAATCACAGCTTCTAGTGAATAGCAGCTGTGTAGCTGTCATCTCTACGGCCTTCACGGTTTTGCAGATCTTGACCAAATCCTCTCTCAACTATTCCCTTTCCAGACAGAAGAGTTCCACCTTCTTTAGTCTCTCCTCATGAGAGCACTGCTTGATCCCCTCAAACAATTTAAGTGCTCCTCCCTGTGCCTTCTCTAACCACAGAATGTCCCTTACAACAAGGCACAGTGAAGTGGGATTTATGGTTTTAACATTTTTCTACATTCAAGTGTTCTGACCCCATGGTCAACAAATCTCCACAGAAAGTTACAGTACTGCCAGGCAAGGAATGATAAGAGATGAAGTGTCACCTAAATTTGTCCATAAAAGTGTCCTTCCTCCTTTGTTAAAATTTTTGCCCCAGGAAATAGAACATTCTCTTTTATAATCACACAGGCTGCACTGAAAGAACAACTGCAGGCACATCAGAGATTTCTCATCTAGGAGAAAAACTGTCTGGTGCCACGAAAACACACATCAGTTAACTAGAAACTACCATCTCACAGTTACACGAGCCACAAAGCGTAGGGTGATCACTCTGTAGTTCTCTGTTGGGAAGCACCACTTAGAGCTGTAACGCGCAGTGCTGGGACTCACCCATACGGGCAGAATGAACTTGTGTGTTAGTGTCACTCCTGTGAGATAATAAGGCCAACAGTTGCCTACAGCAAAGGCAGATTCGTTTGTACATTTTTCTTGCTTTTATGAGGGTCTGTGAGCAAGTTCCAAAGACATGGCAAGCAGATCTAGAAGTGCTGGTTGTCTGGTAACACTGCAGTTAAATTCAGTACTATGCAATTCAGATGATCAATTCCTTTTGGCATATTGGAAGGCTAAAGAACTACAAACCCTATTTAAATAAATTCGTTTGGCTGCTTGTGACTGCATGTCAATTAGGATGCAAAAGCAGCGAACGCTGTCTTGGAATCTGAGTTACAAGGAAGGTGATACTCGCACTTTGCCCTGTAAAAACTCTTGAGGTATGTGCATGTATAGCCAAAACAATCAAGGCTGAGGAAAAACCACTTACTGAACTTACTGAATCATCATGATCCAGAACTCTACTGGAGAAATTCCTTCCTCTTTGGTCAGAAGACCCGTGCAAATCAGTAGAAAAGCCCAACAGACATAATCTTCAATAGAACTTACACGTATTGTCCAGTTCAATTAATCAGATTTGCAGAATCGCAAATCTGGAGTTAACAGCGTAGTATTTCTTTATTCTTATGAACATGATAAAAACTCTGCCAGGAAGAAAACACAACAGGGATCAGTTGTCTTAATCCAACAGAATAAAGTTCTCACTTCATTCTGTTGGTTGAAAGCACTCTACAACCTTGGAAAAACATGTCACATCAAGAGCTGTTTCTTGTTCCTCAGCCAGTAAAAATAACTTTGATGACATCGCTGTCCAACTTAAAAGCAAATTAATTAAATTCCTCTCCTGAAAAATAGTGTGAAGGTGTCCCTTTGGACAACAATAGAAGGTTCTTCAAAACCACTTCTGAAATGTTTATTAGCTCTCTAAAATTTTAACAAAAATTAAGAATGCTTCATATTTATAGCATTTTGTGAACTTTTATTATTTTATTTGAATCTGATTTCCTTATCACAATTTCAAATTCTAAGACTCTAAAATTTTTGCAATGCAGAATTTCTTTGTTAGGATCTGGAATTTACTGGAGAACAAAAAAATCCCTGTTTCAGTGTTTGGCTGTATACCTTATACATCTTAGAGTTATAATAATAGCTTAGCTAATAAAGAATGCCTTATGTTTACTTTGAAAGAAATACAAAATGGTGAAGTACAAAATTATAGGCATATCTGGAGTTGGAAATAAAATCAATTTTGCAATAGCATGTAACCATAACAGGCAAAGACAGGACAATATGATGTACATATACCTAGAGTTGAAGTATTGGCACCAAGGAAAGATGCCCTTACAACAAATGTAGGATTCTATGAGAAAATCATTAACTCTTGAACACATTAATTTTCAATAAAATATTGTGTCTGACCTATTCTCATCTGCTCAAGATAGAAAACTGTGAAGGCAGAACAGTGAGGAAATCCAGCATGTCTGACCTGCTGACAGGAAAGGTAAAGTGTGTGTGGGATAATGCAAAAGCTTTTAGAAATAACATGCATTCCTGAGTTAGTATGATACAGCACACAGTAATTAAATTCAAAGTACTACCACCGCTGTGAAACATTTTCAGTGCAACATTCCATGAAGAAACCTTTAATTTTTTGCCAAGGTCTGGTAAATAATTGTAACTGAATTCCCCAGGTAACTGCACCGATTGCCACTTTCACAGCGAGAACAGCTTTATTAAAGCTGCTACCCAAGAAACCAAAGCAACACTGATAAACCTGCAGGTGACCCCAGCACAGCTCAGGAAGGTCTGAACAAAATCTACACTTGCTTCAAATCCAGACTTATGCCCATGGTTATGCCTTAGGAATGGTTCTCCTGGTTTTGGATTTACTAAATTGGTTGCCACTGGAATAAGAATGTCATTTGGATATGCAGAGGAACTGAATTTATTCAGTTCTTACCTAATATAAATTGGAATTTATTTTGCCTACAAGTAACTAAACTTTTCAACAAAATAGAGTGAATATAGTTGATTTGGGGATATTTGACTTGAGAACTTCATTTTCAGAGCTCAATATTTACCTTACGCCAAGGGCCACCACTGCCTTGTAGGATTTCAGTACCACCCATGAAAGTTTACCACATGATTTAATGTTAACTGGACATTAAAAGGGGCATGAGGTTTGAGAAACTTTAATGATTTGTTCTTTATGTGAGAAACAGAAGAGCTCTTAAAAAACTCTATAACAAATATAAAGAAAAATTTTATGTCCCAAATAAATTGGATTGATTTGAATGAAAGTAAAGTTTCATTTTCTTTTGCAAGCCGTCTTGACTAGAATGGAGATCAATTTAAAGCTCATGTTAATTTTTCTTATCATGCCATTTCATTAACCTATCATTCCGATTTCATTAACTTTTTTGTTTTGTCTGACGAAACTTAAACCTTCACTTTTCTTAAAGGAGTAACTTGATCTGTCAAATCAAAAAGATAATCTGAGAATTCTTGTCCTTTAAAGCTCATTGCAAAAACTCCAGCAAACTTGTAAGTTAAAAGAAACAGGGAAAGTTTAGACGTTAGAGCGTATGAGAGGTGAGGGGCCAAATCTTGTTCTTTCAAAGGACTTTACTGTCTGTCAGCTATGAGACTACAGTTTTACTAAATTTTGATGTATCACTGGCAAATAATAAATGAATAACAGAAAATAAAAACCAAAACAAATCTACATCCACCCAAACCACACACACACAAAACCAACTGGAGATTTAGCGTCTGTGTTTGAAGTCTGCCGGGTGAGAGAGGGCGGGATAACTACACTGTTTAGTTGGCAGTTAACTAGCGAAGCGCTTTGGACTTGGCTTACAGCAACGCGGTCCATGGGACCAGGTGTCCCTGCCTATGGCACGGGGCTGGAACCGAAAAGCAGCTGCGCCGGGGCTGATTGGCGGAGGCGGTTCCGGTCCCTCCCGCCAGAGGCGGGCACAGGAGACCTGCCCTGTGCCGGGAGCTGCCCGCCGTCCCGGTAGCGGGGCAGTGCATGGGGCGGAAGGGCAGCCGAGCCTTTCCCCGGAGCCGGGGGCGAGCGGTAGCGCCGGTGCATGCGGTGGGGCGGAGCGGGGGCAGCCCGGAGTGATGAGAAGTTGAGTGAGGACGGAGCGAGGGAGCCTCCTCTGCTCGCAGGGCAGCCCAGCCCCGCAGCAGGTGCAGCAGAGCCCGGGCGGAGGCACCGGCGGGCCCGGCGCTCCCGGCGCCGCAGCAGCGCCGCAGCCCGGGCCGGGCGGACCCGGCTGAAGGACAAGAGCCCCGAGCGGAGCTGCGGTCGTCGGCTCCTTACCAGAGGCAGCGACGCGGAGGAGCGGCCCTGAAGGGAGAGCGGTGAGGGGCCTCGGCGGTACCGAGGGGGGCCAGGCGCTCCCGCCTACGGCGCGGGGCAGAGGGTCCGGGTGTGGAGGTGGAGGAGGGCTCTCGTTCCATCTCGCTGCTTGTTCCAGCCTACCCTCTCCCTCTTTCCTCCCGCAACGCAAGGAGAAGCCCCCGGGGGACCGCGGTGGAGGGTCTAGTGGAGCGAGAGGAGGGAGAGCCACTGAAGGGGGGGGGTGAGAGCCGGAGGGCTGAGGGGAAGAGCCATGGGAGTGGGGG
>NW_024581255.1:0-4309 GCF_017639235.1 Corvus kubaryi
GCGGCACCCGCGGGGACGGGGATGGGGCATCATCGGCACTGCCCCCCGCGCTGGGAGCCGAAATCCCGCGGGGTGTGAAATCCATGGATCGGTGCCGTAAATCTCTTTTAGAGCAGACTGGCATCCTGGTGCAGATGCCCCTCACTCCCTGCCACCATCCACAAACACCACGGCACCGACGCCACTGCCTCTCCCAAAAAACAAGGAGCGTCTCAAAGGACACGATGAGGACCTCATGGTCCATCCTTTGCCCAGTGTCCCCCATGCCCAGAGCCGTCCCCAGCCCCATGTGCACACGCGAGAGATCACTCGTGCTTGAACGCCCCAAACACGGCACAACCCGCAGCCACCTGGCACCGACGGGTCCCCAGCGCGACCCGCTCGGAGAACAGCGCCAAGCCCCAACTCCTCCAGCTGAGACGTGCCCGGTGATCCCTGGCATCACCCTCAGGCTCCTGCTCCCCCGCAGCGGAGGGGGCTGCCAGCACCCCGGGTGTCACCGGCGGTGACACCGCGGCGGCGCGACGGCTGGGCCGCGCTGGGTGCCGCGCCCCGCTGCGTGGCCGTCCCCCCGCTCCCCCCCAGCGCGCGGGGCCTTACTGGGACAGGTGGGGTTGGAGCACTCCCGGGCGTCGGCGTGGGCCCCCCGGCACTCGGCCCAGCCGTGGGCCGAGACGCTGCACTTGCGCGTCCGCTGCTGGGTGCCGTTGGCGCAGGTGACGGAGCAGCGGCTCCAGGCGCCCCACTCCAGCCACTGCCCTTCCACTGCGGGGACAAGGAGAGCGCCGTCAGCTCCCACTGGACAGCGGCCGCTCGGCCGCGCGGCCCCGGCTCGCCACCGGGCTCACCACCACCGGGCAACGGGTCCAACCTACGGATGTGCCGGCTCGTCCTGTGCCCGACTGGACAGGCAGGGCTGGATCCTGTCCTGGGTGGGGGGACTGTCACTGGGACTGGCCCCCCACACCGGCTGCACCACAAGGGACACGCTCACAGTGGGGATCCGGGTGTTGCTCCCATCAAACTTAGCGGTTTTGGCATCCTTGGCATGGCTTCCAACCAAACCCAGTGTCCCTGGCATGGGTCCTGCCAAACCCAGCATCTCTGGCATCGCTTCCAACCAAATCCAGCATCTCTGGAATTAGTCCTGCCAAATCTAGAAGGCCTGGCATCGCTTTCCACCAAATCCAGCGTCCCTGGCATCGCTTCCAGCTAAACCCAGCATCCCTGATATCACTTCTGGCCTAATTCAGCGTCCCTGGCATCGCTTCCAGCCAAATCCAGCATCCCTGGCATCAGTCCTGCTAAATCCAGAAGCTCCAGCATCACTCTCCACCAAACTCAGGATCCCTGGCATTGCTTTTTGACCAAATCCAACACCCCTGGCATCGTTCCCTGCCAAGCTCAAGAGCTCCAGCAGCATCTCCATGGAGCTGCCGTGGCCAAAGCCGTGTGCCACAGGTGCCACATCCCTGTCGGACCTGCTGCAGGAGCAGCTCCCGAGCTCCCTCCTGCTCTGAACTCCCTGCCAGCCCCCCACTTCACACATGGGGTCTCCATGGGGACACCATCCAAGACATGGTGTCCCTGTCCATCACCACAGAAACCCCACAGCCACCACCACGGCCACTCCTGGCACGCAGGAGGAAGGGACAGATGTAGCGCTGCCACCCACGCCTGGACAGACCCTGCAGCCGACCCTATTTGTCACCTCCCTGTGTCCCACAATGTCCGTGTGCCACCCCAGTGCCAGATGCAGCAGATGGGTAGGAAAAGAACCCCCTCCTCTGGACCCCTGCCCACGCTGGGGTCTTGAGACCCCAGTACAGCCAATGGCACCGGTTTTCCACTTGGATTTCCAGCGGAGACAGGAGGGTGCACCCCACGTCACAGCACCCCTGTGCCCACGGGCTGTCCCAGGTCCCCATGGCAGTGCCACCTATCCCTCACAGCACCGGGAGCGTGGCCCTGGCACTCATCCGGTGCTGTCTCCTGGCATTCCCGGCGGGAAGAAGGAGCGTGGGGAGAGGGAGGTACTGACCCGGGCAGATCGCGATATTGCAGGGCTTGGCCTGCAGCTCGGGGCCCTCGCAGGCCTTCCCTCCGCGCCGCGAGGCCACGCAGCGCCGCGTCCTGGTCCTGGCCCCTCGCCCGCAGGTCACCGAGCACAGGCTCCACGGGGACCACTCCTCCCACGCGCCGGGAACTGCAACACAGCACAGCCGCGAGCTCCAGCCTCCTCCTCCTCCTCCTCCTCCTGGCACCAAGGGGTCCTGGCGTGGCAGACCCCTCATGCCCTGCCCGGTCCCCAGCACCGCCTGCCCCGTCATGATCCCAAATCCCTGAGCTGGCAGCGGTGCTGCTGCCGCTCCCTGCCCTGCTCCAGCCTCCCCTTTGGGGTCCTGGCACTGGCGGCGCACATCCCCCCCCAAAGCCACACACGGGTCACCCCAGTCCATGTCAGCACACAGAGCACAATCCGCCCCTCGCATCCGTGGGAGCTCAGCGCTCCCGGGAAAGGATCAGGGACCATCCTAAAGGATGCTCTGATGTCCTCGGAGTGCCAGGACGGGGCTGCACTCCCTGGTACGGAGGGGAGTGGACACTGCATGTCCTGGAGGTGCAAAGCCCGTGAAACATCCCAGGTTCAGACAGGGCAGTGATGCCATGAAGATTTTTTGCCTTTTCTTTTATACCCCTGTTGTACCTTTTTACAACTTCTGTATTCCTAGTGCTTTTTGCCTCCATTCTTGGACTTGTTTGTCAAGCTGAGAGACTCAACATTTTAGAAGCTTCGTAGCCAGGGATCAGTGTGCCCCAGAGCCCAAGGTGCTCTCCAGAACACATTCTGTAAACTCAGATAGAGCCATCCAGGGGAAGGCTCCTTGGGGAGGGGGGCTCACTCGAGCCTCTCATTGGGGAATCTTTGATAGATCTGCTAATTAGTAACACCTATAATGAGATACCCGATCTTTGGGGACACACTCAGTGGGTGCATCTCGATGCTTATGACCTGGACGTGTGCACCTAAGGATCCTTAAAAATAAATACCAAGGTAAAATCCCTTTTCCCCTTCTAACTGTGTCTGACTCTTGATTTTAAGACCAGGAAAAGGCATCAGCAGTGCGGCTGCTACTGTGGCACCCTGAGGTCCCTCTGATTCCCGTGTCCTACACGAGACACACGGACACCACCACGGACAAACGGGAGACCTCCAGCATCCTGCCTGTCACCTGCCTCGAGGCACTGAGCAGCTCAGCCCCCTCCTGCCCCACATCAGGAATGCCAGGCTCCAAATCCCCCTCACACAGTCCTGGGGACATCCAGGAGGAGCCCACAGTTCGCCAGGAGAGAGGATGGAAAGGAGCTCCCGAGGCAAATCCCCGGCAGCAGCACCGCTGACCGGGCACAGGGGGCACGGCACCCCCTCCAGACACCTCCCCTGTGGTTTTCCAAGAGGAGCTCCAGAGGATGGAGGGATGTCAACAGGGCTCGGAGCATCCCAGCACGGGGTGGGCACCACAACCATGCCAAGCCACCCTCCTCATCCACCACAGCAGCTAAAGGAGATCCCAGAGATGTCCCAGTAACGCAGTCCCTCTGTCCCCATCCGCCTGCTCAGCCCTGCGGGGAGCCGGCAGCTCAGCCCCGCGGTGTCCCCGGTGTCCCCGGTGTCCCCCGTACCTGGGCAGGTGGCGGTGTTGTTGCAGGTGCGGGTCTCCCGGAGCAGCCCGCTGCACAGCGTCCCGTAGGGAGAGGAGACGCAGGAGCGCGTCCGCACCTGGGAGCCCTGGCCGCACGTCAGGGAGCACACGCTCCACTGAGACCACTCCTCCGCCGCCGGGTCCCCTGAGGGAGACAGGGAGCCTGAGAGCCCGGGGGGACACGGGACATGCCACCAGTGCAGCCCCACAAAGGGGACAAGGAGGTGGGTGGGTGGCACTGGTGAGCACAGGGGTGAGGATGAGGTGGTGTGGGTGACAGGGGTGACCTTGAGGGTGTCAGTGAGGTGAGGCCACACGGCTCTTTAGGCTCGGCACCAGATCCAGCTGGAGGAGGGATTGGGGCATGGGATCACAGCTGGCGTGAGGGACAGGATCCACAGCAGGCGGTGCTGGTAGGGCGGGCAGGATGGGCAGTGGGCAGCACAGGCAGCAGGGGCAGGGCAGGCAGGGTGGGCAGCGTGGGCAGGAGATAGGATGGGCAGCATGGGCAAGGTGGGCAGGGCAGGAAGGATGGGCAGCACGGGCAGCACGGGCAGGGTGAGCACCATGGGCAGGGTGGGCAGCACAGACAGGGTGGGCAGCAC
>NW_024581255.1:9309-12817 GCF_017639235.1 Corvus kubaryi
GCACGGGCAGGGTGGGCAGCACGGGCAGGGTGAGCAGCACGGGCAGGGTGGGCAGCACGGGCAGGGTGGGCAGCACAGACAGGGTGAGCAGCACGGGCAGGGTGGGCAGCACAGACAGGGTGGGCAGCACGGACAGCAGCGGCAGCATGAGCAGCAGCAGCACGGGCAGGGTGGGCAGCGCGGGCAGGGTGGGCAGCACGGGCAGCACGGGCAGAGTGGGCAGCACGGACAGCAGCGGCAGCACGGGCAGGGTGGGCAGCACGGACAGCAGCGGCAGCACGGGCAGCAGCAGCAGCACGGGCAGCCCTCCACGGCTCCCTCTCCCCACCCTGTCACACACTGACATTTACAACAAGCCGCTCTTATTAAGGTTGATGATGTCTCTGAGACTCTCGGACAGCCCGGCAGCAGAGCCCATCCGTTTAAATTAAACAGGGATATATAGGGGAGGGCTCCAAAGGGGACCATTTGTCCTGGGGACAGGCAGGATGTGAGCTCCGTGTCACCTATGGCGGTGACAACGTGCTGGGGCTGCTCTGTGTCACACGGGGACCCCGAAACTGGACAGGGTCACCACTGGGGTCACTCATGCTCTGCCCAGGAGCTCTCAGTGGGGCAGAACCCCCGGGAGCAGCTGAGTGTGGCCAGGAATTCTGCACGCCAGGCACATGGAGCGGAGCCGGGGCCCATCCATCTCCGGCTCGCCTCCGAGCCCTCCGACCATAAATCAGGGAGGCCGGGGAGGGGGGAGCAGCACGCTCAAATTACCCAGATGGATTTGCCAAATAAATACATTTGAACGAAACAATTAATAGATTTTTTTTTCCTTTTTTTTTTTTTTTTTGCTTTACAACCCTCGGAGGAAAGTGCAGAGGAAAAAATATATAAATGGAGCAAATTAAGCCAGTCTGCGGGCAGGATGCTAAAGGGACTCACTCCATCTCCATCACCCCTGCCCAAGTGCACGAGCCCAGTGTCACCAGTGTCCCCTGCCTGCTCCTGGTACCTGTCTGGGCCATGTAGACCCCGGGTTCATCTGCTGACCGTGGCCACTGGGTCTTCACCTTCTGGTTCTCCTCGACCGCATTGCCTAAAAGAGAGAAGCGCTTGGGTGAGAGCGGACAGGGGACAGGGATGGGGACAGGGATGGGGATGAGCCACCGTGGGACATTACAGGGGGAGACAGGGATGCCTGGCCCCATGCTGAGCAGTCACAGCACATCCCTAAGGGCAAGACATGGTTGAGCATCACTGAGCGCGCTCCCAGCCCCCCAAACTTGCGTCACAGCCACCCCAAAAGTGTCGCAGGGGTGGCAGCTGGACCCCAGGCCAGGGTGCCACGTCCCTGGTGCAGGCAGGGTGCCTGTGTGCCCACCGTGCCAGGCGGAGGTGCTCTCCCGTCCCCACTTATCAGCTTGCTGCAGTGAGGTGGCACGAATTTATGGCTCGGCTCACCAAAAATAACAAGTGATCCATCAAGAGCACTTGGCGTGAAATTAACTGGCATGTGCGGGGCTCGGCGGGGGACGCGGCTGCAGGCGCAGGGGGATGCCTCCCTCGGCCTCCCCCACACCCCTGGGCCACCTCCCTGTCCTCCAGCAGGGCTCTTTGTCCCCAAATTGGGGTCCAGAAGTTCCCATGGATTCATCCCAGCTGCTTCTGCCGGATGTGTGGTTGGGGATAGCAGCACAGCACCATTGATGCCACCCCAGGGATGTCACCCCCAAAATGCCATGGTCACCCCACTGCTGTGACAAGCGGGAGAGCAGCCAGGGATGGCACAAGCGCCTCGTTGAGCTGCCAGCCAAACACAGCCATGACCCCAAGGGATGGAGGGGAGGTGGTGTGGGGACATCTGGCACTGCTGGGGCGATTTGGGCTCCCGGTGGCTCCCGGGACGCCCAGCCCCAGGCAGGGAGCACAGCCTGCTCTGACACTGACTGTGCTGCCAAAAAACCCCAAATTTATCGAGTTTTGCCTTAACTCAGGGTAACCCTTCCGGTCTCCCTGCTGGCACCCTCAGATCCTGTCCTTGGGCATTCCACTCCAGGCCATGGAATTCCCGGTGGCATGGGAGACACAGGGGGACCTGGGGACACTGAGGGGATGCCGGGGGGGGGGTCTGTGGGGCCGAGCTGAATTCCTCACAGGGCCACCCCCTTCTGGGAGCGCCGCGGCAGAATTACACACGGCACGGTGAGAGCCTCGGGAAAACCATAAATCCCGAGGATATACGAGGGCGTTCTCCCGGGCTGTGTTCGACAGAGACACCAAATTCAATTTCCTTCGGAGAGCACTAAATCCTCGGCTGTCGCCACGGGGAAGGCTGTGGCCAATCCCAGCACTGCACCCCACCCTGCCCTGGGGTCCCCCAGCACCCCACCACAGCACAGCTGGGGGGTGCAAGGGCAGGGGGACATCAGGGGTGTTCTTTTGAGCACCTCACGGTGAATCCCAAGGCCGGTTGTGTCCTTATCCCAGCAGCACCTTGCTTGGGGTTGGTGTCTGAACGGGGATGGCTTTGGGGCAAGGGAAACCCAAAATTTGAACTGCTTGGCCTCCATGCAGCGGGGTCACCCAGAGGCCACCAAAGAGGGGGTCACTTTGAAGGGGCTACAACCCCACCAGAGCCTGCAGCACCAGGGTCGAACGCTCCCAAAGCCACCCCACAAAACTCCAGCAGCCCATCCACCCTTCCCGCCCACGTGCTTCCATCCACATCCCTGAACCCCCGCGGGACAGCCTCCCCACGGCGGGGATGACAGCCCGGGGTCACCGCTGTGGGGAGGCTCTGGGCGGGCGCCAGCCCCACGTCGCTGCGGCGGAGGAGCCGCTGAGATCAGCGCTGGGCGCCCGCCAAGCCTCGGCTCACAGGCGCTATTCAGGCCCCCGGCCCTGCGTGCCACCATCCCCCTGAAAGGGGACCATTCTCCACCCCGGGGGGCCGGGGGGAGGCCAGGTGGGAGCCCGGGACCCCCCCCTCGCCGTATGAAGGGCGCTCTGTGCTGCGGCCCCGCGGCTCAGCGCGGTGCCGCCCGGGGGGGACGGTGGCAGCGGCGTGGCACGAGGGGTGGCCGAGGCAAGCGCATCACCCCCGTGGCTCCGGCGCCGCAATAACACCGAGCCTCCGGGCGCTCCAGCCTTTAATTGAATGTCAAATGTAATTTGGAGAAGGAGCCGGAGTTTGCGCTGCGGCCGTGGCAGGCAGAGAGGCGGAATGTGGCACTGAGCCCTGCCAGCTCTGCAGGGAGCCCCCTGGGCAGCGCCCTGCGCCAGGCTCGGGGGAAATAACCCCAGCAAGCCACCCCTGGGATGGGCTGGATCCCCTGGAGGAGGATCTCCATCCCATTCTGGATTCTCCATCCCATCCTGGATCCCACACTTCTCCAACCCATCCTGGATCCCGCACTTCTCCATCCCATCCTGGATCCCGCACTTCTCCATCCCATCCTGGATCCCACTTCTCCATCCCATCCTGGATCCTGCTTCTCCATCCCATCCTGGATCC
>NW_024581256.1:0-4310 GCF_017639235.1 Corvus kubaryi
GCGGCACCCGCGGGGACGGGGATGGGGCATCATCGGCACTGCCCCCCCGCGCTGGGAGCCGAAATCCCGCGGGGTGTGAAATCCATGGATCGGTGCCGTAAATCTCTTTTAGAGCAGACTGGCATCCTGGTGCAGATGCCCCTCACTCCCTGCCACCATCCACAAACACCACGGCACCGACGCCACTGCCTCTCCCAAAAAACAAGGAGCGTCTCAAAGGACACGATGAGGACCTCATGGTCCATCCTTTGCCCAGTGTCCCCCATGCCCAGAGCCGTCCCCAGCCCCATGTGCACACGCGAGAGATCACTCGTGCTTGAACGCCCCAAACACGGCACAACCCGCAGCCACCTGGCACCGACGGGTCCCCAGCGCGACCCGCTCGGAGAACAGCGCCAAGCCCCAACTCCTCCAGCTGAGACGTGCCCGGTGATCCCTGGCATCACCCTCAGGCTCCTGCTCCCCCGCAGCGGAGGGGGCTGCCAGCACCCCGGGTGTCACCGGCGGTGACACCGCGGCGGCGCGACGGCTGGGCCGCGCTGGGTGCCGCGCCCCGCTGCGTGGCCGTCCCCCCGCTCCCCCCCAGCGCGCGGGGCCTTACTGGGACAGGTGGGGTTGGAGCACTCCCGGGCGTCGGCGTGGGCCCCCCGGCACTCGGCCCAGCCGTGGGCCGAGACGCTGCACTTGCGCGTCCGCTGCTGGGTGCCGTTGGCGCAGGTGACGGAGCAGCGGCTCCAGGCGCCCCACTCCAGCCACTGCCCTTCCACTGCGGGGACAAGGAGAGCGCCGTCAGCTCCCACTGGACAGCGGCCGCTCGGCCGCGCGGCCCCGGCTCGCCACCGGGCTCACCACCACCGGGCAACGGGTCCAACCTACGGATGTGCCGGCTCGTCCTGTGCCCGACTGGACAGGCAGGGCTGGATCCTGTCCTGGGTGGGGGGACTGTCACTGGGACTGGCCCCCCACACCGGCTGCACCACAAGGGACACGCTCACAGTGGGGATCCGGGTGTTGCTCCCATCAAACTTAGCGGTTTTGGCATCCTTGGCATGGCTTCCAACCAAACCCAGTGTCCCTGGCATGGGTCCTGCCAAACCCAGCATCTCTGGCATCGCTTCCAACCAAATCCAGCATCTCTGGAATTAGTCCTGCCAAATCTAGAAGGCCTGGCATCGCTTTCCACCAAATCCAGCGTCCCTGGCATCGCTTCCAGCTAAACCCAGCATCCCTGATATCACTTCTGGCCTAATTCAGCGTCCCTGGCATCGCTTCCAGCCAAATCCAGCATCCCTGGCATCAGTCCTGCTAAATCCAGAAGCTCCAGCATCACTCTCCACCAAACTCAGGATCCCTGGCATTGCTTTTTGACCAAATCCAACACCCCTGGCATCGTTCCCTGCCAAGCTCAAGAGCTCCAGCAGCATCTCCATGGAGCTGCCGTGGCCAAAGCCGTGTGCCACAGGTGCCACATCCCTGTCGGACCTGCTGCAGGAGCAGCTCCCGAGCTCCCTCCTGCTCTGAACTCCCTGCCAGCCCCCCACTTCACACATGGGGTCTCCATGGGGACACCATCCAAGACATGGTGTCCCTGTCCATCACCACAGAAACCCCACAGCCACCACCACGGCCACTCCTGGCACGCAGGAGGAAGGGACAGATGTAGCGCTGCCACCCACGCCTGGACAGACCCTGCAGCCGACCCTATTTGTCACCTCCCTGTGTCCCACAATGTCCGTGTGCCACCCCAGTGCCAGATGCAGCAGATGGGTAGGAAAAGAACCCCCTCCTCTGGACCCCTGCCCACGCTGGGGTCTTGAGACCCCAGTACAGCCAATGGCACCGGTTTTCCACTTGGATTTCCAGCGGAGACAGGAGGGTGCACCCCACGTCACAGCACCCCTGTGCCCACGGGCTGTCCCAGGTCCCCATGGCAGTGCCACCTATCCCTCACAGCACCGGGAGCGTGGCCCTGGCACTCATCCGGTGCTGTCTCCTGGCATTCCCGGCGGGAAGAAGGAGCGTGGGGAGAGGGAGGTACTGACCCGGGCAGATCGCGATATTGCAGGGCTTGGCCTGCAGCTCGGGGCCCTCGCAGGCCTTCCCTCCGCGCCGCGAGGCCACGCAGCGCCGCGTCCTGGTCCTGGCCCCTCGCCCGCAGGTCACCGAGCACAGGCTCCACGGGGACCACTCCTCCCACGCGCCGGGAACTGCAACACAGCACAGCCGCGAGCTCCAGCCTCCTCCTCCTCCTCCTCCTCCTGGCACCAAGGGGTCCTGGCGTGGCAGACCCCTCATGCCCTGCCCGGTCCCCAGCACCGCCTGCCCCGTCATGATCGCAAATCCCTGAGCTGGCAGCGGTGCTGCTGCCGCTCCCTGCCCTGCTCCAGCCTCCCCTTTGGGGTCCTGGCACTGGCGGCGCACATCCCCCCCCAAAGCCACACACGGGTCACCCCAGTCCATGTCAGCACACAGAGCACAATCCGCCCCTCGCATCCGTGGGAGCTCAGCGCTCCCGGGAAAGGATCAGGGACCATCCTAAAGGATGCTCTGATGTCCTCGGAGTGCCAGGACGGGGCTGCACTCCCTGGTACGGAGGGGAGTGGACACTGCATGTCCTGGAGGTGCAAAGCCCGTGAAACATCCCAGGTTCAGACAGGGCAGTGATGCCATGAAGATTTTTTGCCTTTTCTTTTATACCCCTGTTGTACCTTTTTACAACTTCTGTATTCCTAGTGCTTTTTGCCTCCATTCTTGGACTTGTTTGTCAAGCTGAGAGACTCAACATTTTAGAAGCTTCGTAGCCAGGGATCAGTGTGCCCCAGAGCCCAAGGTGCTCTCCAGAACACATTCTGTAAACTCAGATAGAGCCATCCAGGGGAAGGCTCCTTGGGGAGGGGGGCTCACTCGAGCCTCTCATTGGGGAATCTTTGATAGATCTGCTAATTAGTAACACCTATAATGAGATACCCGATCTTTGGGGACACACTCAGTGGGTGCATCTCGATGCTTATGACCTGGACGTGTGCACCTAAGGATCCTTAAAAATAAATACCAAGGTAAAATCCCTTTTCCCCTTCTAACTGTGTCTGACTCTTGATTTTAAGACCAGGAAAAGGCATCAGCAGTGCGGCTGCTACTGTGGCACCCTGAGGTCCCTCTGATTCCCGTGTCCTACACGAGACACACGGACACCACCACGGACAAACGGGAGACCTCCAGCATCCTGCCTGTCACCTGCCTCGAGGCACTGAGCAGCTCAGCCCCCTCCTGCCCCACATCAGGAATGCCAGGCTCCAAATCCCCCTCACACAGTCCTGGGGACATCCAGGAGGAGCCCACAGTTCGCCAGGAGAGAGGATGGAAAGGAGCTCCCGAGGCAAATCCCCGGCAGCAGCACCGCTGACCGGGCACAGGGGGCACGGCACCCCCTCCAGACACCTCCCCTGTGGTTTTCCAAGAGGAGCTCCAGAGGATGGAGGGATGTCAACAGGGCTCGGAGCATCCCAGCACGGGGTGGGCACCACAACCATGCCAAGCCACCCTCCTCATCCACCACAGCAGCTAAAGGAGATCCCAGAGATGTCCCAGTAACGCAGTCCCTCTGTCCCCATCCGCCTGCTCAGCCCTGCGGGGAGCCGGCAGCTCAGCCCCGCGGTGTCCCCGGTGTCCCCGGTGTCCCCCGTACCTGGGCAGGTGGCGGTGTTGTTGCAGGTGCGGGTCTCCCGGAGCAGCCCGCTGCACAGCGTCCCGTAGGGAGAGGAGACGCAGGAGCGCGTCCGCACCTGGGAGCCCTGGCCGCACGTCAGGGAGCACACGCTCCACTGAGACCACTCCTCCGCCGCCGGGTCCCCTGAGGGAGACAGGGAGCCTGAGAGCCCGGGGGGACACGGGACATGCCACCAGTGCAGCCCCACAAAGGGGACAAGGAGGTGGGTGGGTGGCACTGGTGAGCACAGGGGTGAGGATGAGGTGGTGTGGGTGACAGGGGTGACCTTGAGGGTGTCAGTGAGGTGAGGCCACACGGCTCTTTAGGCTCGGCACCAGATCCAGCTGGAGGAGGGATTGGGGCATGGGATCACAGCTGGCGTGAGGGACAGGATCCACAGCAGGCGGTGCTGGTAGGGCGGGCAGGATGGGCAGTGGGCAGCACAGGCAGCAGGGGCAGGGCAGGCAGGGTGGGCAGCGTGGGCAGGAGATAGGATGGGCAGCATGGGCAAGGTGGGCAGGGCAGGAAGGATGGGCAGCACGGGCAGCACGGGCAGGGTGAGCACCATGGGCAGGGTGGGCAGCACAGACAGGGTGGGCAGCAC
>NW_024581256.1:9310-12818 GCF_017639235.1 Corvus kubaryi
GCACGGGCAGGGTGGGCAGCACGGGCAGGGTGAGCAGCACGGGCAGGGTGGGCAGCACGGGCAGGGTGGGCAGCACAGACAGGGTGAGCAGCACGGGCAGGGTGGGCAGCACAGACAGGGTGGGCAGCACGGACAGCAGCGGCAGCATGAGCAGCAGCAGCACGGGCAGGGTGGGCAGCGCGGGCAGGGTGGGCAGCACGGGCAGCACGGGCAGAGTGGGCAGCACGGACAGCAGCGGCAGCACGGGCAGGGTGGGCAGCACGGACAGCAGCGGCAGCACGGGCAGCAGCAGCAGCACGGGCAGCCCTCCACGGCTCCCTCTCCCCACCCTGTCACACACTGACATTTACAACAAGCCGCTCTTATTAAGGTTGATGATGTCTCTGAGACTCTCGGACAGCCCGGCAGCAGAGCCCATCCGTTTAAATTAAACAGGGATATATAGGGGAGGGCTCCAAAGGGGACCATTTGTCCTGGGGACAGGCAGGATGTGAGCTCCGTGTCACCTATGGCGGTGACAACGTGCTGGGGCTGCTCTGTGTCACACGGGGACCCCGAAACTGGACAGGGTCACCACTGGGGTCACTCATGCTCTGCCCAGGAGCTCTCAGTGGGGCAGAACCCCCGGGAGCAGCTGAGTGTGGCCAGGAATTCTGCACGCCAGGCACATGGAGCGGAGCCGGGGCCCATCCATCTCCGGCTCGCCTCCGAGCCCTCCGACCATAAATCAGGGAGGCCGGGGAGGGGGGAGCAGCACGCTCAAATTACCCAGATGGATTTGCCAAATAAATACATTTGAACGAAACAATTAATAGATTTTTTTTTCCTTTTTTTTTTTTTTTTTGCTTTACAACCCTCGGAGGAAAGTGCAGAGGAAAAAATATATAAATGGAGCAAATTAAGCCAGTCTGCGGGCAGGATGCTAAAGGGACTCACTCCATCTCCATCACCCCTGCCCAAGTGCACGAGCCCAGTGTCACCAGTGTCCCCTGCCTGCTCCTGGTACCTGTCTGGGCCATGTAGACCCCGGGTTCATCTGCTGACCGTGGCCACTGGGTCTTCACCTTCTGGTTCTCCTCGACCGCATTGCCTAAAAGAGAGAAGCGCTTGGGTGAGAGCGGACAGGGGACAGGGATGGGGACAGGGATGGGGATGAGCCACCGTGGGACATTACAGGGGGAGACAGGGATGCCTGGCCCCATGCTGAGCAGTCACAGCACATCCCTAAGGGCAAGACATGGTTGAGCATCACTGAGCGCGCTCCCAGCCCCCCAAACTTGCGTCACAGCCACCCCAAAAGTGTCGCAGGGGTGGCAGCTGGACCCCAGGCCAGGGTGCCACGTCCCTGGTGCAGGCAGGGTGCCTGTGTGCCCACCGTGCCAGGCGGAGGTGCTCTCCCGTCCCCACTTATCAGCTTGCTGCAGTGAGGTGGCACGAATTTATGGCTCGGCTCACCAAAAATAACAAGTGATCCATCAAGAGCACTTGGCGTGAAATTAACTGGCATGTGCGGGGCTCGGCGGGGGACGCGGCTGCAGGCGCAGGGGGATGCCTCCCTCGGCCTCCCCCACACCCCTGGGCCACCTCCCTGTCCTCCAGCAGGGCTCTTTGTCCCCAAATTGGGGTCCAGAAGTTCCCATGGATTCATCCCAGCTGCTTCTGCCGGATGTGTGGTTGGGGATAGCAGCACAGCACCATTGATGCCACCCCAGGGATGTCACCCCCAAAATGCCATGGTCACCCCACTGCTGTGACAAGCGGGAGAGCAGCCAGGGATGGCACAAGCGCCTCGTTGAGCTGCCAGCCAAACACAGCCATGACCCCAAGGGATGGAGGGGAGGTGGTGTGGGGACATCTGGCACTGCTGGGGCGATTTGGGCTCCCGGTGGCTCCCGGGACGCCCAGCCCCAGGCAGGGAGCACAGCCTGCTCTGACACTGACTGTGCTGCCAAAAAACCCCAAATTTATCGAGTTTTGCCTTAACTCAGGGTAACCCTTCCGGTCTCCCTGCTGGCACCCTCAGATCCTGTCCTTGGGCATTCCACTCCAGGCCATGGAATTCCCGGTGGCATGGGAGACACAGGGGGACCTGGGGACACTGAGGGGATGCCGGGGGGGGGGTCTGTGGGGCCGAGCTGAATTCCTCACAGGGCCACCCCCTTCTGGGAGCGCCGCGGCAGAATTACACACGGCACGGTGAGAGCCTCGGGAAAACCATAAATCCCGAGGATATACGAGGGCGTTCTCCCGGGCTGTGTTCGACAGAGACACCAAATTCAATTTCCTTCGGAGAGCACTAAATCCTCGGCTGTCGCCACGGGGAAGGCTGTGGCCAATCCCAGCACTGCACCCCACCCTGCCCTGGGGTCCCCCAGCACCCCACCACAGCACAGCTGGGGGGTGCAAGGGCAGGGGGACATCAGGGGTGTTCTTTTGAGCACCTCACGGTGAATCCCAAGGCCGGTTGTGTCCTTATCCCAGCAGCACCTTGCTTGGGGTTGGTGTCTGAACGGGGATGGCTTTGGGGCAAGGGAAACCCAAAATTTGAACTGCTTGGCCTCCATGCAGCGGGGTCACCCAGAGGCCACCAAAGAGGGGGTCACTTTGAAGGGGCTACAACCCCACCAGAGCCTGCAGCACCAGGGTCGAACGCTCCCAAAGCCACCCCACAAAACTCCAGCAGCCCATCCACCCTTCCCGCCCACGTGCTTCCATCCACATCCCTGAACCCCCGCGGGACAGCCTCCCCACGGCGGGGATGACAGCCCGGGGTCACCGCTGTGGGGAGGCTCTGGGCGGGCGCCAGCCCCACGTCGCTGCGGCGGAGGAGCCGCTGAGATCAGCGCTGGGCGCCCGCCAAGCCTCGGCTCACAGGCGCTATTCAGGCCCCCGGCCCTGCGTGCCACCATCCCCCTGAAAGGGGACCATTCTCCACCCCGGGGGGCCGGGGGGAGGCCAGGTGGGAGCCCGGGACCCCCCCCTCGCCGTATGAAGGGCGCTCTGTGCTGCGGCCCCGCGGCTCAGCGCGGTGCCGCCCGGGGGGGACGGTGGCAGCGGCGTGGCACGAGGGGTGGCCGAGGCAAGCGCATCACCCCCGTGGCTCCGGCGCCGCAATAACACCGAGCCTCCGGGCGCTCCAGCCTTTAATTGAATGTCAAATGTAATTTGGAGAAGGAGCCGGAGTTTGCGCTGCGGCCGTGGCAGGCAGAGAGGCGGAATGTGGCACTGAGCCCTGCCAGCTCTGCAGGGAGCCCCCTGGGCAGCGCCCTGCGCCAGGCTCGGGGGAAATAACCCCAGCAAGCCACCCCTGGGATGGGCTGGATCCCCTGGAGGAGGATCTCCATCCCATTCTGGATTCTCCATCCCATCCTGGATCCCACACTTCTCCAACCCATCCTGGATCCCGCACTTCTCCATCCCATCCTGGATCCCGCACTTCTCCATCCCATCCTGGATCCCACTTCTCCATCCCATCCTGGATCCTGCTTCTCCATCCCATCCTGGATCC
>NW_024581257.1:0-36126 GCF_017639235.1 Corvus kubaryi
TTAACAGCTGATGGGGATGGTAATAGAATACACTGCAACCCAGGACACCTGGATATGATTATTTTTGGAAAGGATACTTCTATTAGCCTGAGGCCTCATATTGAAAAAAATGTCACTATCTTTATCTCCAAGAAATATGTCTTTTTAAACATGATATCTTCTGAGGAGCCAGGTAGTGCTCCTATGGTGTATTTAACTTTGACATCACCACTACAGCTTTTCATTGCTGGAGATGCTGGAAAAAAAAAAGTGTCATATATGAGTTGTATAATTGCAGTTAGTGAAGGTTTGTGATCTGTTATCTGGAGATAACAGAAGTATTAAAACGCATGAGGGGCAATTCCACGGCAAACACTGTAAAAAAATAGCTCAGGAGAAAAATAAAAGATGCACAAATTTTTTTCAAGGGCCAAAATTGGCTGCACCCATTCTCTCCAGAATTAAAGCTGAGTCAGAACAACTTAGTGGAACCTGTTGACCTGTTGAACAAAAATATTGTTGCAAACATACTATGGCCACCTGGGAGTAAAGGCCGCTGATGATAAAGTGATTCTGACTCCAGGCCTGCTTCCCATGTGACACTTCTGCTTCAGATGTTCTGCCACAGTACACTGAGGCAGTGAAGTCTAGGCTCCCTCATTTTTCTAGAAACAGGGACCAGATCTCTGTGACAGTATGGGAAGCGTGGTATAACATGGCCTGGATAGCTGGAGAAGTAAAAGGGTGCTCTGTATCACAGTACACATGTGGGGTACTGCAGCACCACAACAAGGAGCTTAGTCCCTCCGAACGACGGTGTTTAGCCCAACCTTCCTGTGCAGACCTGTCACTCTATTTTTTTCCAGTGTTGAACAGAACTCATTCAATACTAGATTCTGGATCCTGGTGCTGCATTGGATTGCTGAGTAACTACGACCTCTGGGAGTAAAAGAAAGCATTAGATGATGGAAAACTGAAGAGAGGTGGGGTAGGAAGCAGAGGCAGCTCATAACCATTAGCAGCTCTCTCCAACATGAGCTGTGCTACGCAAGACCAAGGGCCACTAATCCTATTTGCCTTTCCACTGAGATACACAGGAAACAATGGAATGTTGCTGGGTGCCCTGTGAACTGCTGCAAAAGGCTTGCATGTAGCAGTTTACCATCTGAGGGGCAAGAGAGAGGGGCTCCTTCCCTTTCCACATTCAACCACCTCCTTGCCTACTTTTCTGTGCCTCTTCATCTCACCTCTAAGGGATATTACTCTGTACCACTGAGTGAAAGGGACAAATTCTTGCACCCTTCCCACTCTCACCCCTGTAGTTCACTGAAACTGTAAGATAAAATGGATATCTGACAGTTTCCATATTCTGAACTCAAAGCCAAAGAAATTTAATTTGTTTTCCACCAGAATTGTCTTAAGTACATATTAATGCTGATAATAGAAGACAATTGTATTAATCAATCATTTCAATATATGAAAAACAACTTGTATGGGGACATCCTGGTTTCATTAAAAAATCCAAAATTCTGGTTCTCCACCTTTTTTGATACGATAGCAAGATCACCTTTTTGAGATGACTATTTTATTTTCATTTTTTGTAGCATACTTTTTCCAAGCATTCTGGAATCATTCATTTATCAAATATAATACAGCCATTGCATGCCACATCTAAAAATCAGCTCTTAAAGAACTTAATTTGGAAACACTTTTGCACTTCACAATTTACATACAATCTACATAAGTAGTACACTTGAAATCAATAATACTAACCTTGTAAGCTGTGTTTAAGATTAATCACCATACCAGACCTGCTGATTTTATCTTAAACATGTATAGTGTTCATGGCATAAGAGTGTTTGAATTAGCCTACAAGCTCCTCAGGGCAGGACACATGTCTTTGTCTACATTTGCAGAGTGTGAACAGACAGTTGGCTCCTGATAAATAATACAACACAATTACCTAACTATAGGATGCAGAAATTTGCAAGGAAATGAAATTTCAGGTTGCCTGTAGACAAATGCTCAGAAAACACATTTCAAGTAATAAAAGGTGGAGGATGAGGGAAACAAATTCTTTACAAAATCCTGAGGTGGGAAGTTCAGAGATGAGCATTGTCAAATTAATTCCATTTACTTAGCATGGCATTAAAATGGGCTGTGCAGATTTCTAGGGATTAATAGTAAGAAACAGAAATAAAAAAAAAAAATTTTAAAAAATTCTTTTATTTATTTATTTATTTATTTAATGGCATGAGATTAAAACTTTTCAGATTTGTACCATTCCTTTCTGCTAGAGATAAGAAGTCTGCTTTACTGGCTGTCTGTAATCAAGGTGATGTGACCTTTACTGGATGAATATCTCCCTCTTTTTTGTAACTAATCTTCTGTAATAGCAAAGGAAGATATTTTGGGATATAAAAAAACACTCTGAGGGTTTGGAGCTGGTCATAAGAAAGGGTAAAATCATTATTGCAGGATGTATAGAGGTGTTAACATCTTAAACACAAATCCATAATCATGGCATATGAAAAGCTTTTTTTTTTCTACTCGTATGGTTTTAACTTTATTACTTTTTTGCTAAACAAACTGTGATACACTGCTGTAAAATTTACACAGGAACCTGCCAAAAAAACCCATACACCAAAGCCAGCTCATAGGTATATAAGCAATATCTCTCCAAATCAGCTGTCTGCCCCTCATATCCCAAGAAAGGATTCATCCTGAGAGAATAGAACAAATTTCAGATGTTACTGACTTCCAGTATTTTCTCTGCAGAAAACAACCACATTCCTGTTGGAAATGAAAAGATGCCCTCCTGGTAAAAATACAGAGCAGCCTCTTTATCCCAGAAGTGCCTCTTTCTCACCCATCTTTGCTCATTTTTGGGCTTTATAGAGTTCTCTCTTTAAAACTTGTCACTATTTTTATCTTTTCAACCATGTTCCCTAGAAATCTTCTGCTCAGGGAGCTCTACTTTTCAGCTGTAAACACTATGATGTCTGGAATTAAGGTAGAATTCACTTTCATTTTATCCTGCCCATTTTTCTACTTTTAAAAGTTTGCAGAATCCTTAGGGTCATTAAGGGTTTGGCTTGCATGGATTCTATCTATCTGGCTATCATCTGCATTTCTTTTCAGACAGTAAAATCAACACAGTTTCTTCTGATAAGGGCAGAATTAGACAGCTCCTACACATCTGCTTTGGTGCCTGTTTTCAAAGAGGGATAAAGACCAAAGAGTGGCCTACAGAAAGGGGCAATAAGAAGATGTGCAGTCCCAATCACCATTTAAAAAGGGGAAATGGTGTCATAATTAGTGTTATAACCAGAAGTTGCCAGAACCCTGACAGCTGCCAGCATAGATATGCAACACCACTAGCCAGTGTGAAATCAATGCAAGAAGACAGCCTAACTTGGACTAAGAATCAACACCTCCATGGCTTCCCAGGCAGCTTTGACCAGTGCAGAAATTTACCCTCAATGCACTGGAGAACCCATCTTGTTTTAAATGCAAGAAAAAAAATGGATTTTTCTCAAGGAAGTGGTGAGTCATAGCATTTTCATAGATTTATTCATAGATTCATAGTGTGTGAGGTCAGAAGGCACTATTAGATAGTCTAGTCTGACCTCTTCTTGTAAATCATAGGTCGTTAAGTTTCATTCAGCTTTCCCCGTATCAAGCCCAACAGTTAAGTGTTTTGCTAAAATATCTTTCTTGCTCAAGTTTGGTGTATTTATTGGAAGAAATGCAGAGACAGAAAAGCCACAATTCCTCTTAAGGTTTGGTTCTAACAATTTGTGATGTTCTTTCAGGAGCATTTGTGCTTTATTTTTAATTAGAATTTTGTTTGCCTTATGCTTTGAGCCTTTTTGTTCCTGTTATGCCATTCTGTTAGATTAAATTACCTCCTAGTATCTACTATTTTCTACACAGTACTAAGGTCTATGATCAAGAACTTTGAACTCTCTCTTTATTGAAGTGAATAAAACAGACTCTAAATGTCTCACTGTGAGGTATCTTCTCAAGACCTATAACATTTTTGTATTCTGATCTTCCCTTTCCAATTTCTGTAATTTTATGAAGTGTGGAATTAAGGATTAGTTTCCTATTAACCTCACTGGAACTGTAGTTGTCACCTAGAACTAGGCTGTCACCTGACTATTTTTAATTACATTTCCCATTATTTATGCCAAACCATAAACAGCCTTTTCTTCCAACATAGCTCCTACAAACTCACATGAAAACATCACTATATTTTAACAGTTTTACTGTATATATATCTGTCCTCTGGTTCTCCCTCTTTTTTTTTTTTTTTTTGTCTCTGAATGTGAAATTATGCACTTAGCTGTATTAAAACAATATTTGGGAAAAGATCTCCCTCATTCAGTATGTCTGTGAGCCTAGACTTCATCTAAACACATGTTCTAAGAGCAAAAGCAAGATTATGGTGGTTAAAAATAACAGATTATCACATGTCAACTGCTACATGTAATAAATATTATCAGTATAGTGATAAAACAAAATGTATTAAATTTATAAATTAGAGCCATCGAATCATAGGATGGTTTGGCTTGGAAAACACCTTAAAGATCATCTAGTTCCAATGCCCCTGCCATGGTCAAGAACTAGACCAGGTGGCTCAAAGCCCCATCTAACCTGGCCTTGAACACTGCAAGGACTGGTACATCCACAACTTTTCTGGGCAACCTGTTCCAGTGCCTCAGCCTCACCATCCTCACAGTAAAGCATTTCTTTCTAACATCTAATCTAAACCTACTCTCTTTCTGTTTGTACCCGTGTCCCCTTATCTTAACACGACAGTTCCTGAAGAAGAGTCCCTCTCTGGCTTCCCTGTAGGCCCCCTCCAGATACTGGAAGGCTCCTATGAGGTCTCCAAGCAACCTTCTCTTCTCCAGGCTGAACAGCCCAAATTTTCTCGGCCTGTCTGCATAGGGAAGTCCCCTTGTTTACTTTGTGGTCCTCCTCTGGACATGATCTATGAGGTTCACACCTTTCTTGTATTGAGGACTCCAGAGCTCAATACAGTACTCACCGTGGGGTCCCATGAGAGTGGAATAGAGGGAGAGACTCACCCGCTTTGACATGCTGGCCATGTTCCTTTAGATGCAGCACAGGATATGGTTGTCCTTCTGTGCTATGAGCACAGGCTGCCAGCTCATGTTATTTTTTGCCAACAAATTATACTCTTACAGACACACATACAGCTGTATTGGGTTTCTGTGGAAAGATTTTGGTAGCAAGGGTGGCTAGAGGGGTGGTTTCTATGAGAAGCTTCCACAAGCTTCCCCCATGTCTGACAAATCCAATGCCAGCCAGCTCCAAGATGGACTTGTTGGCAGCCAAGGCAGAACCCATCAGTGATGGCAGTAGTGCCTCTGAGGTAGTATATTTAAGAAGAGGGGGAAGAAACTGCTGTGCGACACCAGTCGTGAGACAGGACTGAGAATATGTGGGAGAAACAGCTCTGCAAATCTCCAGGTCAGTGAAGAAGGGGGAGGAGGTGCTCCAGGTGCTGGAGCTGAGATTCCTCTGCAGCCCATGGTGAGGCAGCTGTGCCCCTGCAGCCCATGGAGGTCCACGGTGGAGAAAGATCCATGTGCAGCCCGTGGAGATCCCCATGGCAGAATAGGTGGATGTGCTTGAAGTAGGTTGTGACCCTGTGGAGCTGGAGCAGGCTCCTGGCAGGACCCATGCACCCATGGAGGGTGGAACCTGTGCTGTAGCAGGTTCCTGGGGAGGAACTCGTAGGAGACCCACACTGGAGAAGTTTGTTCCTGATGAACCGCACACCATGGAAGGGACTGACACCGCAGCAGTTCCTGAAGGACTGTAGTCCATGGGAAAGACCATGGAGGAGTTTGTGGAGGACTGTCTCCTGTGGGACGGACTGTGTGCTGGGTCAGGGGCAGAGAGTGAGGAGAAAAGGGCAGCAGAGACAACCTGTGACTGACCATTGCCCCGTTCCTCATCCTCCTGTGCTACTGTGGGGAGCATGTAGAGAAATCATGAGTGAAGCTGAGCTCTGGAAAATGGAAGGGGTTGGGGGAACGAGATGTTTTAAAATTTACTTTTATTTCTTATTATTGTCCTCTGATTGGTAATTCAATTAATTTACCTAAGCTGAGTCTGTTTTGACCCATGACAGTATTTGGTGACTGATCTCTCCCTGTTCTTAACTCAAAAGTCTTTGATTATATTTTCTCTGCCCTGTCCATCAGAGGAGGGGAGTAATGGAGCAGCTTTGGTAGGCACCTGGAGTCTACCTAGGGTCAACCCACCACAACAACCTCATACCAGAGCAAACAGAAAAAAAGCAACATCTGTCAGAGACTGAAATATTATTGTTTATGACTTAAACCTTTTCTTGAAAGACTTTTAAAACTGTATTACAAAAGCTGCAGAGAAGACTACCACATTCTGAATAGGGTCCTGACTGAGGCCTTACACCACCTGCTGATGAAGATAAGATAAAGGAACAACTCAGGCCTGGGGACTTTCACAAAGCACACGCTTAACACCTCCAAGGGGGAGACCACAGCCCCAGGGCTATCAGCTGCCAGGCTCACACAGACCCCCTGCACCAAAGGGTGGGGGGAGGAGAGGCTTTGGGTGTCCTGGAAAAGCCTCTGGTCAGAGGTGCAGAGACTGCCCATCCTCCACTGTGCAGAGGAGCCCAGCTGAGGGCTCCTCACCGGGGGGGAGAAGCTTATCCACAGCAGAAGGGGGTGACATGGCCCATCACAGGGCCCCCCCTCAAAGGGGTGCCCAGACCCTGCCCCAGAGCACCAGAGATGATGCAACAGACCCTCAGTGTTGCAAGGGACAGTGTCAAGCTGGCCTCTGCAAGGGGAGACACGTGGGCGTTCCCACCTGGCCCAAAGTGTGCATTAATCCACGGGATTCTGCACCCTCTGGCGTGTGGCACCGTGTGGCAGCATGGCCACGGCGGCGATGGGGGACCCTCACCACCAGCAGAGCAGATGGAGGGGAGCAACGAGACATCATTGGGACCCTCGGATGGGTGATATGGTTCCACCTAACCCCTGTCACCTCTCCCTGTGCCCCCAACCCCCATGCACACTTCTTCCATTTCTTTCTCTCTTTCTTTTCTCTTCCCTTCTTTTTGCTTCTTTTACTATTAAATAAAATGGCATCACCATCTAACCTCATTTGATTTTAGTCTCGTTTCTGGGAATATTTTGAACCTTCTAAGTTCTTTCCAGTTTATGTACAGAGACTTAGCTTTCTTTGCTTTTCTGGGTTTAAACCGGATCGTAACAACATCTAAGTGGACTTTCAAATACTTGCAGATTACTGGGGGCTTGGTTGAAGTTCATCTGGTCCGTGCAGTGTTGATTTCCTCCTTCTGAAAGCTCTAGACTCAAAAAGCAGCAGCTATATGTCATACCATGGTGTATATATCAGGATGTGCCTGGGAAGCTTGGTGAGCCCAGAAGCTTGAATACATGGTCAGATCCTCATTTTTGGACATAGAATCATAGAGTCATAGAATGGCTTGGGTTGGAAGGGACCTTAAAAGTCCTCTAGTTCCAACCTCGCTGCCAAACATTTAACAGTGCTGCCCAAAGACCCTGTATTGGTATGCTAGCCATGCTTTCCCATGCCTCCCCATGTCTGGGATTGCTCCTTCCATAAGCATTGTTTTAATTAGCCATTCACAGTTATTCACCAAGGCTAAATCCTCACGGCATGGGCCTGGTTTGTTAGTCAACGTTATTTCTAGCTCTGCTCATTCTTTTGAGAAATCTTCAGCTCAGATTAAATTTATATCATCTTTGAATCACCATTTTCTCTGATATGCACAAGGCAGCTAATTTTACAAACTGCGGCATTTCAAGTTTATTGTGATGCACTTAGATAATTCTAAGAACTGGTAGAAGTTCTAGAAAAGAAAGTCAGTCCTGAGACAATCAGCTTGTAAAAAAAAAAAAAAAGGAGACTTTCAGGAACACAATGAATATTTTTTTCATTTATGGAAATTTTAGATGTAGTATCTTCATAATCAAATGTCCCACACAAGGGACAACATTCTCTGCTGTCCACTCAACACATCACTAATGTGTCACTTTCTGGATGTCCTCATTCTTTTCCTAATTTCTTGGCATTTATCTCGTACTTCCTTCCTTAAGGGAGTGTCTGTTGTCATCTGCTCTGTCTTTTCATCTAAAGACATCCTGTTCATTCAGTTTCTCCTATTTTCCTCATGCAATGAAACATCTTACTCTCCTGCCTCTAAAACACTGCACTTGCTTGTTTGCTTGTTTGTATGATCATACTTAAAATTGCCTGAGGATAAAGAATGATAACCTGTCTCTATTTCAGGAACATGATAACTCTTTCAAACTGTAAGCTGATTCTACAACATATCTGATTTTTAAAAACATCCTTATTTTTGTATTACATTTTTTAGTTTTACATTTTTAGTATTCTTTAATTCCCTTTTTAGATAATTTCAGAAATTGAGAAACGTGAGTAATTTATGCACGAGAAGCTTTTAAAATCTCCCTTGAACTTTTACTTGAGTGAAATTGCCCAATGTTTCTTTGTGTCCTGAGCAGTCAAATCAAATTATCTGGCTAAACTCTCAGAATCTGAAAAAAAGGAAGATATGAGAACTGTTACAAGAGTGCCTTGAAGCATGGGTCCTCAGCAGGTTTTGAGGTATTGAAAAAGAGAACTGTGTTCCAAGGACAGTTATAGTTTTAAACCAATGGCCAGCAAATGGACTGTCAAAAAGTAATGGAGACAAAGAACAGGAATGAACACAACACCGTTCATCTTTCACTGTCCAAGGTTTCTTCCAGTTTGGATCCCTTTCAGCCGATCCATAGCTCAGCCTTTGGAGCCAGCACTGAATTTGGCTCTGACCTCAACTGGAATTACTGCTGAACAACCACCTCTCCTAACCCTGATGTTTGTGCTCCTGCTCTCACTTCACATCGGCTTCTGGACAGCACAGGGGCTGTGCTGTGCTGTCCTCAGCTGGATTTTACAAAGAGCTCAGCCTTTGGAGGTGATGACAGTCACTGACTTGGAAATAAGCTGGGTAGTTTGTTAGGTACGGCAGGGTGTGAGCTGTTTTTGTGGATTTTCAGGGGCATCGACGCCATGGTAATGACATTGTTCTATATGTGTTTAGAACTCAGGATAAGGCCTTGAAATGAAAGCAAAATCAACTGCTTCATACATGTGTCAAGGGGATCTAAACATCCAACAAGATACAGGCACAAAATAAGGTTTAAATAATGCAAAAGCCACTAGAATTCAGAGTTGTGTTGAGTGAAATGGAAGAAGAGGTGTTAAATCTTGTTTTGGTACCTTTATTCCCAGTTTGTCTACTGCTAAACTTTAACCTGTGAGATGGCTTTCTTAGAGCCCTTTGTATATTGTAATAAACTGTTTCTACCTTTATCTGACTGCTAGAGCTCAGATAGGAAACAGACTACCCAATAAATGCATTCGACTTTGAATGTGCTCTCAACCTTCACTCCATTCTGCAGATAAATTTTATGATTTTTTTGTTTGTTTGTTTCACTATAGCTATTGCATGTGGGATCAACCAGGTTTTGTATTTTCCCCAGCAATCACTCTAGGACTATTGGATTGTTTTGCTTTCCTATTAGAAACAGACATAATGTCTGTCTTTGTGTTACTATTTTGGTATATTAATTTTTTCTATATCTTTAAATGTACCACCCATCTAACCCAATTACCTTTTAATTCAGGAAATTCTACTGCAGCTTTAAAAGAGAAAACTTATCCTCACACAATCAGAAAAGCATGCCTTTTTATTAAAAGAAAACAAACAGCAGGCCTATATCTAATGTAATCAGCTATACTACTAAAAATCAAAATAACTACTTTGGAATTTTAAAGGAGCTTATAATTCTGCATAAAAACGATTTAAAGTAATTTTAATAAAAATTTTTCCGGTATGGGTAGGTATAACTCTGCTTGTCAGCACATCTGTATTTTTCTTTCATCTAATAAACTAGCTAGGACAGTGCAGCAAAGGAACATTATAATATTAACAATGTTGCTGGAAAGCTCTGTGCTTTAGAATGAATTAACTTTCACTGCACTGCAGAACATACAAAGTGAAATTGGCTCAGCTCAGAATAGCAAGTTTAACCCCTTAGGAGCTGCTGAGCCCTACTCATGTCTAGATGGTGGTTTTTGAGCAGCCTTAGCATGTGAATCACGGAGGTAGCTGATATATTTAGTAAATTTGGAAAACAACTGCTCAGGAAAAATCTGAGAAAACATTTTTATTTTATTCAACAAAAAAAAATGTTGCAACTTTTCTTGCCAGGGAATTTGCCAAGAGACAGTAGTCAGGTTTGAGAAATACCAGGGAGTTAATATCGTGGGAGTAGGACTGATAACGTGTTGTTATCCGAATATTCATTCACAGTGCCAGAATGAATAATCCTTTTCTGTGGTTGCACCCAGGCTTTGATTTTCCTCCTCTTAAAAATTTACTAGCTAAATGGCTGAAGAATGATTAAGTGAAAATCTGCGAGCCGATCAGCACTGTGTCCCTTCTGCACTGTTCCATACAGGAAGGATCATTGGAAAGATTTCATCATCCCACTGTCTTCCACGGGATCTACTCCAGCAATTTTTTTCAGGGTGAGAATACTGTGCAGGGCAGCTCCTTTAGTGATATGTCCAGGAAAACACAGACTTGGACCACTTAGTGCCTTTTACATAGGTCATAAACCAGATGATAATTTTTTATTACCACCGTATCAGACTATAGTCAGTTTAGAGACCTAAAAGGAAAACATTCTGCATACTGGACTTTTTTTTTTTTCTTCTTAATTTAAATAAAATTTACAAAAAGCACCCAAAACACAAACAAGGTTGTCTTTTCACTGAATCAAATAAAATTTATTGGAAATATTATTTTTCTGCCTGTCTCACAGTAGGAATTTACTGTGAATTTGGGGGGTTGGGTAGACTGACGGGTTATCATTTTACATTATAACTATTTTATGCATTTCCTAGTCAAAAGTATCATGTCTCCAGACTGAGACATATCAGGTGGATTAATTTTTCCTCTTATTTTACACTACTCATTTTCTCCACTTTTAAACAATTCCTATTAATTTTAAATACCATGGGAAATCTGAAGAGGGTGGAATGCCTAATATTGCTGAGTTGTTGTTCTTTTTTAAGGTATGCTATGCTGTGTTCTTGTCTTTTTGAAATCTGTGCCTTTTGTATTTTCAAATACTCTCAGCAGAGTAAATATATTCTAATGTGATGATTTTACTAGGTCTACTCACTCAAGAAAATTAAGGAATCCAGTATGAGCAGGAAAATATCCTAAATATGAGCAGGAAAAGGAGAAACTCACTTGATAAACTGAGTTGCAAAGAAACTCTAGTGCATTAAGTACTGAGTAATGAAAAGAGGAGAGTCAGGTTCAATCTTAATCCTTTTCTGCTTAAACTTCCAGCTGGACATTTCCTACTGTATTTTTCTTTAGCCAGCTCACTGCCTTACTACGCTTACAAAAATTCAAACTTCTAATGCTCCATTGATTTTACATCTCCACAATATCTCACACGTCCAAAGAAAACAATCTCTCTGCTCTGATTTCCTACCAAGGGCCCAATTAAAGGACCACTAACCCTGCTATGCCTTTCAAGAAAGCTCTCAATCCCTCTTTGCTGACAATGTCTATCTCACCTTTTCATGCTAAGCACATACTTAGCTGAAATAACTCCTTGGACAACTTACTTGAATAATTTGATTGCTAGTTTTGAGATCTGTTCTCCATTACTTGCACAGATCTAATTGCAACTCTACTTTATTCCTTGTCATATACAAATGGCACACTGCAAAGCTAGGAAAGCTGTTTGCTGGATCAGCTCCACTTCCTGGTGGATATGTTCGGCTTTTAACAGCTTGTGAGAAGAGTCTGTGATATACATGTACAAGTATATGTGCATGTACATATACATACATAGGCACTCAAGCGGCAGAATATATGAGTGCCTAATATACAAAAATAGAAGTAAGAATTTAAATTTCTAGATTCCATATCTCACCCAAAAATCTCACTGAGTCCATAAAAATTAATTTTTCTCGATTTTATTTGGAAAATATGTATAATTGTTTTCTTCCTCATACTTTTTATTCTCATCTCTACTCACTTCATTTGCTTTTCCTGTCTTTATGTCATGTGAAAGAACTGGATTTTCTCTGAAAGTAGTGCAAATTCTCCTTTATGCCTATATCAATGTGCCCTCAAGAAAAGTTCCTTACTTATTTTAGTCATGTAAAACCAAATATTGGAAATTTATTCCACATTTGGAGTGTGTTAAATGCTGTAGATGCCTTCCCAGAAGATTTTAAGCACAAGTGAAATTCTGAGGAAAATACTGAGAAGTTGTATTTTCTCAGGAAAATGCTGAGATGAAGGAATGATCTCTCTTCATAGCTTCTGGAGTAGTCTTAAACAAAGCAGTTGCTAATGTCGTAACTGAAAACTGATGTAAGAATTATATCAACATTGTATCTTTATTGCAGCATTACCACAGAGAGACCCTAATATAGTCAAATTTCAAAAAGAGTTGTTGAAAATACTTTGAGTGTACTGTCTCCAGTAACTATCTGTTATCACTGTGGTTGCAACAACAAACATTCATGGTTGGAATGAACTTCATAAGAATAAAAGAATTAAGAGGAATGAAAAAGCTTACTGCTTGTATTAGAATAGGACTTGAACAATTTAAGGACTGATGGAGCAGATGGGATCAGCTCTGATCTTCCTGAGGCTCTGTGATCCAGGTCCTGATTGTGTGAGGTTATGTCCCTAGTCTGCCGTGTACCTTCTTACGATACAGTAGTGCATTTGGCGAGTTTAAATTTGGTTTTGAGGCATAATCTGTGTAACTCAGAATCCAGCACATAACGAAATTTTTGCTAATGACCCTGGAGTCCATGTAGTCCTCTAGTCATGCACAAATAGCATGATTATGCATAACAGTATGACTGTTAATAACAATTGGTTTGGTTTTTTTTTAATCTCATTGCTGCAATTTTGCAGTGTTTGCTTATTTGTTTTTCTTCTGAAGCTCTCATTACCTTACAGTGCAAATCTGTGACATCAGAAAAGAAAGCCTGCAAATTCTTGCTCTTAATAATGAATTAATTACTAAAGTGGTTGTAGACTTTCATCTGCCTCTGGTATCTCAAACTTCCTTCTCATCCCCTTTTCTTATTCCATGCCCTGTTTTGCAGCTTAACCCTATTTAACTTCTCTCCTAGGGAACTCAAAGGTACCAGTAAACAACAGACTTGAGTCAGTCACAGAGTCAGTATTGCGTCTGACAAACATTGCAAGAGCTGCTCTAAACAGAGTGTACCCTCGAAGAATAATCATGAATTATCAATGAAGACTTAGTTAATACACCAGAATGTAGTCAACTGGATGTCAGATGACAGGATTATCTTGTTTTTTACCAGATACCTGTCAGTAACTTCTACCTCTGATCCGCAGTGACTTTCTGATTTATATGTCCTGTCTCAGAAATATTTCTTATGCTGATGTCCTAATGAATCTTATGCTTTTTGATGTTTATACATCGTGATAATCAGTCACTAGCATTTATGTGTCTTCAAGACACAAAAATCGATTGTTGTTCCTTTTTTTAAAACTCACTTTTCAGTGGAGTAGAGGATATTTCCCATGTTGATATAGGAAAATACAAACAGAACTGAATCCTTCTTTATTCTGGCTGATTTATTTCAGCCTCAGACAAAAAACTATTGGGAAATTCATGTGGGTTAAGATGGACTTTTATACTGTATTTCCTGTATACATTGCAGATTTCATATTCTTATCTTCTTTGGCATAATTCATGTCTGGTCAGGGTAGACCTTGTCAGACAACTATTTTTCTTAGTGTTCAGATAGGCTCTGTGGACCATGCTGTTTCCTAACAGTACTTAACAATTGTATAATATGCACAGATGATTCTTATGTACTTCAATTGAATTTAAATATCCCTATTTTTTCAACTCTTGACACTGTCCACTTTAATTTTGCTTTACTTGTTTTTTTTTCCCCCCCACCATCTATTTAAAAAAAAACATTTTAGCTTATTTAGTATTTTATAATTTTCAATTCCTCAAAAATAACAGTCAGGATAAGAAAAAAACAAACAAAATTTAAACCGGAATAAAATATGCCATTTGAGAGAGAAGGTATGAAAATTGATAGTGCAATTTTTTACCCACCTAGAGCTCATCTAAATCCAGAATCAAAGTTTCTAAAAAAATCAGTATAGTAATGTTCATTTTGCTATATGACTTCTTTCTTTTCTTGAGTGCAAGATTCAAGGAGGAGAAAGACTGGGAAAAAATGCCGAAGGGATGTGACCACTTGAAGAGCAATAAACTTTGTAGTTTGACTCGTTGCCCTAAGGATGCATTGGCATCTGAGGGCTCCTTCCTTGTAGATTACATGGCAATCTGCATTTTCATGAACTGTCAGACATGATTGCCAAAGGTGATGATATTACAGCAATGAGATTATGACAAAAAGATGACAAAAAGATTTGATTCTGTGTTAGAAACCTTCATATGCATTGTCAGAAAATGTGAAGAATTTGATACTATAGGCAATGAGAACAGACATAAAATTTTGAGCCTAAAAATTGCAACTGTGTGACATTTGTTTTGTATCACCATATAAAGCCTCAGCAAAATAAACTGGAACGAGTGGACAGGATGTTATCAGATAGAAGTTTTGAATTGTAAGGCTTTTCTCTAGCTCAGAGAGCCAGTCTGTAAATATTACCTTTTAAAATGGCTACCTGAAATACTTGGAGCTTAGAACATCTCCTTCCACTTATGCCTATCAAAGCAAATAATAAGCAGAGCTCTTGCTGTGCCACTTTTTCCATTATGCTTGTCAATGAAGAAGCAGAATAAAATTCTCAAGATGTGAGGAAAATGGAACATATTTAGTTAGAGGGATCTTGGATTCACTTATAAAGTATATATTTTCTTTGAAAATGTTAAATTGTTTGAGAGACGGGAACTGAGAATAACAGCTTTTATTTTCTAAACACCAATTACATATGAGTGAAAAATATGTATCTGTGTGATTCAAAGAATAGGTTTAATTTTTTGAAGGATCACACAGATAAGCACTTCAGGGAAAGGTACAGATGGTTGCATGTACATCCTGCAAACTCATGGCTGTTATAACAAAGGCCAAACCCTCTGACAGATATTCTGTACATATACAGCTATCTTTATGTTACTTTAGAATTCTGCAGGCATAAAGAACTCAGTTGCACATAAGGACAGAAATAGAGGCATACACTGAAAGGCATTGCAGCATTTTGTGTAGTAAAATGCAAACTGTGTTATCTTAAACTCAATAAACTCTTTTAAAAGACACCTAAATATTCCTGTTATACTGAGAAAATATTTTTAATATGGGTCTGATCTGTAGCAACATACACTGGCTGATGTGGCTGTGTTTTGTTATGGTTTCTTGGTTCCCAATTCTTTTGGCAGAAAACCTGTGCCTGATTTCTGAACTGAGCTATGCTGGCAGATATTCCTGCCTAGCTTGTTAAATCAGCTTCTGAATAACAGCTGATTTCACATTTTAAGCATCAATATGTACCCACGTAGCTGAAATCAGAATCAAGTGTCTTCAATCAAAAATGTGAAAAATAAGAAAAAGCAGTCATCCCCCCACTCTTCAGCTTTCTGGCTGCCTGCCATCTTGTAAAGATATTTCAGTCTCTGCAGCTCAAGCCTTTTTTATTCTAATGCCTCCTTGTGCAAATGCATGTTCTCATGTGTCTTTCTCTTTGCTGCAGGCATAGTGCACCTGTTTGAAAGGAACACGTAACTTTTTTTTTTTTGCCATTTCCCAACTGCTGGCTCTTTTGGCAGGAATCTGTCTCCAACAGCTGAGAAGGCAGAAAAGCTAAAGCCCTTTCTCTACTTAGAAGAGCTACCTACCTTCAACTCTTTGAAGAGCTCTGTGACACTACTGGAACTTGCTTCCCTTGAATTTTTCCACTAAGACACAAATGTACACAGTAGTGGAACTTCCCAGTTGTTTAATGAGAGGGACATGTCTCTGAGGGACAGGTAAGGGCATGGGTAATCTTTTCCTGGCCTCCTGCTTGGGTTTTCAATGTTGTCAACACTCCTTATAAAAATATGGTTCTATTCCATACTGCAGAATTTGATATACCCATTTCTCTTTTACAGAACTCAAACCCATATGGCATTTGCTTCCTGCTGAGACCTCCACACCAGGCATCTCGTCAGCAAAACAACCAAGCCTCAAAGAGAAATATATAACTTGTTCTTTGCTCCTTGTGCTCAAATACCTAAGCCCTGTTCTCTAAATCAGAGGCCCAGAGAATCCTCTGGTGAAGATCAGGAAATCCTACCTCCAGTTCAACCTGCAAGTTGAAGAATTTCTCATTCTGGTAGTCACAGGAGTGAATCACTCCTCCATACTATATGTCTAATAGCAGTACTTCTCTCTAAATTTATACAGATCCACTTGATAAATGCCAAGCCACAGTGCTTCTGCCTTCTGTGCCACCAGCAATAAAGTGGGTGAAATTCGGGTGTAGTTAGCAATTCTTCAGACAATGCACAAGGCAGATAGTTCTGCTCAGTGTCCCACTGCTCTTTTGTGCCAAAATGTAGTAAAAACTTATTTCAGCCAATAAAGAAGATGTGGTTTTGAGTACACAGAAGAAACTGTTCTTTTGAGTAAGAAGGTATTATTTAATTTGGTCACTCTCAGCATACACTTGCAAGCTGAACAAAGGCAAGCTAGATAACAATCATACCGTGCTGCCAAATGTGCTCATAGGCAGAAGGAAAAACAAAAGGTACACTCATGATTTTTTTCTGAAATGACACAAATTGCTTTCCCTTCTCTCCCATTTGATGTATGTCCTTTTGTTCTTGTTCCTGTCTATTCTTTATATTATGTTCCTACATTAGCTGTGTGTTTTTCAGTGTATCTTATTGTATTTTAACCCAGGAAAAGTGAAATTTGGGATAGTGCCCCCAGAAAAGATTTATAAAGCTGCCTCTGTGAGAGATGGCTGCTTCCAGATGTGAATATAATGCTGGTGCAGCCACCTCTGTGTTTAAATTTTTAGAAACATGTGGTTTCCATTTTGGTAAATTCTACATGTCAGTTCAAAAGATGTGATACATTTTATATTTCTGTTCTTCAATAAAAGGCATTGTCCTGGCCTATCTCCAGCCCAAGGGCAAGAGAAAGTGTTCTGATTATGTCGGGATTTGTTCAGCTCTTCTTCTTAAATCCACAGCACACCAAAGGGCTATATACACACATGGCAGAGTCAAGGTTAGTCACAGTGTGATCTTCAGGTGGTGAACATCAAAAAACAAAAAAAACCCAATACAAAACACCCACCAAAAAAAAAAAAAAAAAAGAAGAAGAAGAAGAAGGAGAAGAAGAAGAAGAAGAAGAAAAAGAAGAAGAAGAAGAAAAAGAAAAAGAAATAAAAAGAAGAGCCAAATCAAAAATCTGTTTATGGAAAAACCAATCCAGTTTTCTAGCTGGGGTTAAACAACACCATGTTAAATAGGTCATTGCATGAAAACCTATTCAAATTAGGCATTGCCAAAGGTAACAGTGCATTTGGAATTAATTACAATTAGTGAGCATTCATCATGAGAGACTTCTTAAGACAAAGATAAAAGAATTAGAAAAAGCTGATTGTGTTTGGAAGAGGAAGACAGAGTGGATATTGTCTCAACTTCTTTTTGGTCATAGATGGAAAAAAAGGGATTTTGCTTTGGATGCTGCCTCAAGGCCTAGTTAGAAACCTTTTGTTTGCCAAGTACCCCTGCAATGGCTAGAAAGTGTGTAGAACTTGGCATAAACATCTCTTATAAATTCCTTTATTTTCTTAAAGTACTTTTTTTTTTGTCTCTATAGAAACAAATCATATTACTTTATACTTACATGTTTATGATGTGTAAGGTGAAGAGAGATAACGCTTGAAAATAAATTGTATGTGTACACAAATACCATCTCAAGCAGAAGAGCCACTCAACTGGGTGATGGATTTACTTCTCCAAAAATTAGATGAGAGATGGACACAGAAACCTTGGAAATGCTCTCAGTTTGAAATGTGGCCATTCCTCACTACATCTAAAACATTCCCACTAGAAGGAAGAAGGATGTAGTTATGACGAGCACCTATTAATACAGTTACGAGAAGAAGCAACAGTCAAGGCAGGATTTTGTTGTATATGGCACCAACGGTCCCTAGTGAATGGTGGGTGTTTTCTCTTCCTTACATGCCAATGACTCACCTCTGTAGCACAGAATTCTACCTGCTCTGTGGATATAGGCTTTTCACTTATATAACCTTGCCTGTACCTGCCAGCGTGTCCATGCATTGTTCATGGACTTGAGCTACTCCAAATACAAGCACATAGGTAGATACCCCAGAGAAGCTGTACCTGAGACATGTTAAAGTGGCTTTTTCTAAGCATCAGGAGTAAATGTGCTGTTGCTGGGCATGTGTTCCCTCAGGCATGCCCAATGCAGTACCCTTTTTGCAAGCCAAAGGTAGCAGAGAAGCACTGCCTTAGACAAACACATGAATCTTCCCAACCATGCTGTGCAATCAGTACCTCTATACACTTCATACTACACTGCATTATTCACAGCTCTCTTATCCATTCATTTGTCTGACATTCACAGAATTAAAAAATGCAGGGTAATAGAAACATGAAGAGATAAGATACAAAGAACGACACAGAATATTCAGAGCTGGAAGGGATCCACAAGGATCATTGGATCTCATGCTCAGCTCTCATGGGACTGGCCCATACAGGGATCAATCCCACAACCGTGGTGTCATTAACACCATAGTCTAACCAGCTAAGCTGGGTGACCGTCTTTGGGTCTAAAGGCAAGAAAAACTGTCTTCTAAAGAATAATTTTACCTCTTGAATCCTAAAATTGGGGTGTATGCATGATAGTCAGCTGGCCAAATGAAAAACTATGTCAGCAGCTGGATTCCTATGAGGACATTTATTATGGACAGTGAAGAGAATAGAAAAGTGAATGCAAAAAATGGATTTTGACACAGCTAGAACAAACCAGTGAGGTAATATTTTGTCATTTATTGTATTGCTGACATTGTTCAAAACTTTCATTTTTTTCATGTTGCCATCACTTAAGACAGCAAGTTTATTTTTAACCTCAATTGCTTTGCTTTTTTTAAAATTTTTAATTTTAATAGTAATACTTTCCTCTTTTTTTCCCTTCATTCTATTTTCTTGTTTGTACTCTTATGTCCTGTAGTGTCATTTGTTTGTTTTATTATAAAATCATCTGGTATATGCTTTTAAGAGTTAACACTGTAAGACTACTCACCTCAGATGACAACCACTGATAAAACCAGGATGGCAACTGAAGAAGCTTGGCCTACTCTTTCAACCCTTCATGAAAAAAAAAATACTTTACTTGAAGTCTTTACTTCATTTTTATGCTGTAAAAGTTACGAATTTCTGTTTTCAGACAAAAAGAAGTTACATTTTAAATGAAGGAATACATTTAAAAAAAACCCCCTGTTTAGTCAGAAATGCATCTTTCTGTCAAAGAAAATGTGGAGTAGAAAATTCTCAGCCAGCTCACTTCTGTTTTCTATACATTCTCATGGGATTAAACTTCTTATTTGAAATAGAAGAAAGAGACCTAAAATCCCCAAATCATACATTTCAACATCCTATCATATGTCAGTCAATTTTTCCTTCAGTTTTCTTTCACTGCAAATGGCTTGTATGTTTCTACTTAGGCAATCAAGACTAAGAAATAGCCAGAAATTCATCATCAATCTTTATTCCAGGACAAAATAATTTTGAATGGTCTGTAATTCCTCACAGATATCTCTGTTTTTATCAGCACTTCAGGATCTCCTAAAAAGCAACACCTCGATATGATACCTTCTGTTTTCAGTGTTTATTTTTTTCAGTAAAAAGCCCAAACATTCCCCAAAATAAAATGCAATATCTTTTCAACAGGGGGGAAATACTTTCATATTCTTTTTCTCAGTAATGTTATTTTATATGACTTTTTCTTAAACTCAGTAGAAATAATGAAAAAAAAATCATATTGATCATATATTCTTCAGACAACTGTCACCACAGAACTTCATGGTATTTGACTGTAACTTTTGAATTACTGTCTTTGTTTTTGTGTGTAGTTCTGCTGAGATTTAATAACTAATGGGAATAGTGGTCATGTAGAAAGAGATCTTTATTTTTCCAGTTCACTTTATATTTCCTCTGTTCCTCTTCCTCCCTTTACTCTGTTTTTAATATGTGCAATTTCATTTTGTCAAAGTTATAGGAATGTTATACTTAAAGAAATTGTCTATTTCTTTTCTCATAGCTGTAGGTACCAATTTTTGTCTCATAGACCAGAATACTGTGGAGTAAAAATTCTTTTCTATTGTGGCTGCAGCAAAGTGATAGTCTGTATTTTATTAATTCAGAAGTTCAATACTTAATGAGCTTTCATGATGCTACAATCATACCATGAAAGGTTTGTTCACCAAATGAATGCAACTGAGAAATTAACTCCTGTCTAACATTAATAAAGATGTAGCCTGCAACACTATGCACTCTAAATCCCCCTTTAAAAATATCAGCCATTTTAGAAAACAATTTTCTCTAACTAGGTGTCTCCTGTACTGGCCATTATTTTGCAGCCCACAGCCTTTGACTGAACCATTAGCAGTAATTGCTGAATGTGAGATCTCTCAGTTTAATTCCAGGAGTCTGTATCACCCAAGGAAAGACCTGAGCACTACAGTCAGCATAACCCCAGGATCATGAAGCCTTGTGGTAAGTTCTCTGGCAGCCGATGGATGTACGACAGGAAAAACACCCCAGAGTAGTTATCTGACATAAGACTGTAAGTACATGAGTAACCTTACAGCTCTTCAATTTTAAAACAAATATTTCTATGAAGCTGTATTTCCCTCAGAGTCATGTTGTACAGGGTTGCTAGCATCCAAGAAGCATCAAGTTCACATCATAACCTTCCCCTCCATGGGGATGTTCTCCCCCTCTAGCTGACTGTTTTCACAAACTGAGTCAGAAATTACTGAGTGTCAGCTGAGCTCTGCCAACTGAAGTCTGTTCTGTTGAGACTGACCAACAGGTTCAAAAGTTAGTATGGTGAGCTCACTGAAAATTCAGCAGGGACAGGTGCAAAATGCTACATTTAGTAAAGAGTAACCAGCTGCCCAAAGGCAAGCTGAAGAACAGCTAACTAGGTAGCAAAAGAAGAGCTAGAGATTGTAATTGATCACAATGTATTAATAGCATTTTGTTGTGAAGAAAACCAAATATCACATTCGATTGAATAAATAGAAATACTTCCTGTAAGACAATCTGAAATATTTTCTCCACCTTAAGGTGATTATGGAATGTTTGAAGAAAATCCAAAGAGGTAAGTGAAGGATCAGTCTTTATAACACAAACTCCAAGGAAAGACTCAGCAGGCGATGACATCTGAATAAAAAAGGAGGCCCTAAGGGTGGACACGATGGCTGATGTCAAAAGGGTAAATACGAAGGATGAACGGAAAAATTTTATGCCATGTCTTGGGTGGGACAGAAAGTAGTAGACTGAAATTGCATCAAGGAAGGTAGTATGAAATATTTTTAATACTGCAAAAATGTAGCACTGCAATAGATTGCTGGGAAAAATTGCCATTACAGAAAGTCTTTAAGACAGAGTTAGACTCAGGTGAATGAGAATTGTTTAAGGAAGAGCTGATCATGCCTTGGAAAAGAACGGCCTACATGAACTCTGGGGCTCTCTTGCCACCCACATTTTCTGTTGGCTTGGATTTCTATTGGCTAGTCTGTTGCTGATGCACAGACTTGCAAATAGTACAGCTGTTGAGCCTCATCTTGTTAGGAATCTGGGATAGAAATAAAAGCTGAAGCTTTCAAGAGTGTCATCTTCCCTCTATACTGCTCAGATCTGCTCCTTCTTTGCAGTCTGATGTCAGGCAAGTGATTAAACTCAGATTGTTGGGGAGTTTGGTATTGGAACTAGGTATGGTTTAAATCCAGAAACATGAATGAAACAATAAATACTGCTGGCAAACAATACAAACAGTGATTGATTCTGAATATCTTTGTGCTTTAATGCAAGGAATCCTGTTTCATAATTGTTAAGGGAACTGTTATTTGCCTCTAAAGTTTATAAATTCTCAGGCATGTTGTTCCCACAGCATATACTAGCTTGAATACAAAGATTTATAATCTGAAATGGGGATTTTTTTTGGGGGGGGAGGAGGGATGGGAGGGGAAGGAAGGAGGGGTGACATTACATTGTCTGTTGCTTTTCAATTATTATTCATTTTCTTGCCAGACATCCAGTTAGGAAGCAGGAATCACACAATGTAGTTCATATGACTTTGCTACATGCCATGAACAATAGCTAGTGAACAGCAAACAGCTGAAGCAATTGTTTGCACAAATTCTCTAGACTGAAATGTGTGCATATGTTTGAAAATAATTAAGACAACTACAAACGTGAATAAGTTTATAAGTTGTTCACCAAAACCAAAAATTATATGCTTTTTCAGCTAATTTAAGTCTGAACAGTGAGACAGTCCTAATCATGACCAAATTAGTCAAAAAATCTTTTGCTGAAGCAACATGTGAAACCTTAAGTTTGCATTTTGCATTTTCTATCAGTTCCATAGAACAAGAGGGGACACAGGCAGCACGGCAACACTCAGAGCATAGAGAAAGAAGAAAGATAATGTCTTCACCTATCATGATTTGAGTGTGACTGCTGCTTTGGTTTTCATCCTCCAATTATCAGAAGTGATCACACAGAAACTAAGAGCTGATGGAACATCTTTAAGCCAGGTGCTGCCACTTATCAGCTCTAGTATCTAATTTTTGCTCCCACACTAATGAAAAATGATTTCAAAAGAAATGAAGATCCTGTTTCAATAAGACTGGGGAAAAGATGTAACCTAAAAGCTGTCTACAGATTCAGGAATAAGTGAAATGTTTTGACAGGGAAAAATATGTGTTGGCAACATTGCTCGACTCAGATTTCAAAAGTAAAATTGAAACCATACTTCTACAGGGTGCAGACGCTGACAACTGGAAGCCTGTTCTGCGATATATAGTAGTTCAGAATATGCCAGCCAGCTCCTCCTCTCTGCTTTTTCTTTCATGTACAGGACAAATACATTTCAAGGAAAAGAACAGTCTGACTTGGTAAATTTTTGAAAACAAATAAACAAAATCCAAATCTGACTCTGATATGACTGCAAAGAGTTCAGAGAAGACAGAGAGCATCTGCATCTATCTATATAGAACTGCGAGGAAGGTGATATTCTTCAGACATCTGTGGTCATTCCAGGCTAAATCTGGGCTGAGCCCATGTCTGTGTTGTCAGCCTACATGAGGTGCAAAACTGGGCCCATGAAAGAGTCACATCTCAAAAATCCAGGCTTCAATTTTAAGAAGGGTGGTTTCAAGTCAGACTGTGAAGATAGGGTTTTGTTAACTCCTTAGATCACTTTGAGCAACAGCTCTGAAAAGTGAAGCCCCCAAATTCATATAGGCAGGTAAGTACCAAAACTTAAAACTAATAAAGAAGCCCAGAAAACAAACATTTCAAATGATATGTGTTTTTTTTCTTAGTTTCTTGGTCATGGTTATTGCGATATAACCATGCAGCACTTTTTGCAATGAGTAGAACAGGTTTGGAACAGAAACTGTGAATGAGAATCAGCTACTTCACTGGATCATTCAAAAATAAAACCTAAAAGAAGGGCAAATAGTCCCCTGTCAGTCTTCTTCTGTCATGTTCATGTGAGAAGATCTAGAGACAAAGCAAAGATTTCCTTTCTTGAAACCTATTTCAAATATAAACATTAAATAAATATAGAATTTTTATTTTTCTCTTTTCTTTTGGACAGATATTAGTTATTTCAATGTCTTTATCTTGATTTTTTTTTTTCTTTTCATTTTTCTCCTGCAACATTATACAAACTCATATGAGGTCAAACTCCTTAAGGAGTTTGTTCTACAGCCTTCCTCTAAGGTTTCCCAACTCTATATATTAACTTCCTCCTGACTTTGGAAGCTTTGTTTCTCAGGGCACTTAGCAGAGGAGTGATCATATATCTGAATCTTTTTACAAAGAATCCATTCTGCAGATTCCGTTCCCAAAGAAGTGTATTTATTAAAGAGATGCTTCAGCACTTCTTGATTTGCTTTGCAACACAGATACTGTTATACTGTATCTCCTGTCTACATTTTTTGGTGCTTCAGTGCACAGGACACTTATATGTATATATGGTTCTTCCCAAAGTATGAACATGACATGGGAATTGAAATGATGTTTATAGGAGAAAGTTTCACGAAGGATGTCTGGACTTCAGGTGGCTCTCTTGAAAGCTCTTTATTGCATAGGTGAAGTTGCAGCATTTCAGGGAGTGGGTATCCAGAGCCAGCCCTACAGCTGCCAGCTCCAGCTGTAGGCATACCTGAAGCCACTTTCTGTTCAAGTTACAAAGCTACATACTTTTCAAGTTACATACTTTTCTTTGCAGAGTATCTTAACACATAACAACCAAGAAGCACCATACCGAATACCTTTACATTTGCCTATAGCCTATCATAGCTACTACCATCACCATATTATAGTCATTATTATCCAATCACAAGAGTAAGTAAGTTACAATTTAAGCTTACAATGGAAAATTCTCAGACCTCTCTTTTTCTTCCTACATTGACATTTCTTGTTTGCCTGCGATATCTCTCTTTTTGGTAAAAACATGTTTTCTATTTACTTATGCTCTTCTTGAGACTTATTTACTTGGTGAAAACCATGTCTTTGTTTGTAGTCACATACCTTTGTCCTATTCATAAAAATCTCCTTCCAACTCATCTCCAACCTTTGCCTTCTCAGTTACTCAGCGATCAGTGTTTCAGCAAAACATCTTTTACTCTATATCAAAACTTGCTTCCATTTCTACCTCATCCTCAGTTTCTACATTCAGAGATCTTTCTGCCAAGCCTACATATCTGTGAAACTTTCTTACCAAACTTTCATCCTCCCCAACAATGTTGTTCCATGTGCTGGTCTGGTTAGAGAAACTCCCTCAGAAACCCTTGGGTGATGCTTCTCTCAGTCTCACAGACAGACAAGGCAGAACCGAGCACCCTTCTGTCTGCTCCAGTCATGCCAGCTTTGTCCTAGAGAAACAGGCACTCAGTGTCTCTGGTTTTGCCTCCAGCAAAGGGGGCAAAAAGGGCCTTCTGGGAGGCAGCAATAATCCACAGTACCTTCCTCTTCATGTGAGCCATTACTACATGAAGAAAATCCTTCAGTGTAACTCCAAAGATAAAGTGGTGTCATACAGCAGCACTCTGAAATGCTGAGAGATCAGTGTGTGGATGTGCAATGGATGTGCTTAAGAACTACACCCGTGTGAAACGGCAGCCTCGAGGGTAAATGTGCTGCTACATTCCCCACACTCTTTCTCTTGTTTTAATTTCTCCCATGGTTCTGTGGAGTTTAGATACATATAGGCAATCTCACTGTTGTCCGTATGCTCTGCATTCAAATTAGGTTAATACGGTGGATTTCAAGTGCATTATAAACCTTATATTTATTAATCACCAGAAAATGAAAATGAAAAATGTGATGGAACAGGCAGGAGAAAAGAGAAGGATGTAAAAAAAAGAAGAAAATGAGAAAATGCAGCGCAAATGGAAAGCAGGGAAGAGTCAGGAAGGAACGAGAATTTTCTTCTCATTTTAAAGGTCATTTCCTCCCTCTGGCTGGCTTCTGTAACAATAGTAATATATACTACCAACACCAACACTTCAGGGGTTATTTTTTAACCTATTGAAAGGATGGGAACATTTTTGGCTGAAAATATTAAAACATTTCAGTAAAAAAAACCCCAAAAACTTTCTGAAAATTATCTATCATCATGCTCATTGCAACAGTCTCTTTCTCACGCTTAACATTCAAGACTTCTGTGGCTGAATAGGTCCCTGGATAATAAGTAGGGATGTGTGAGGGATTGTTAAAAAAACTAAAAGTAGGGATAGAGGGGAGGTAAAAATGTATAAAGAAAGGCAAGGAAGAGGGATGGAATGGACTGAAATAGAGAAAGTGAGTAGAGATAAAGAAGAGTAAGAGATAAATGGGAAAGAACTTGGCTTTCACTTGCACTGACTCCTTTGTACAAATCTGACAGTGAAACGTTGCTCTTATTCTTTTTTACTTCTATTCCAATAAATCTAAATTGCAGATAGACTTTTCTGATTCAGACATACAAGGAAAGAGAAGAAAAAACAGTGTTACAAAAAGGAAATAGGAGAAAAAGATAACTAAGGCTAAAAAAAGAAAAAAATCTCGAAAAGTTTTTACGAACTTCAGGCTTTTTCTTTTCAGTCATTTCTTGCAGCTTTTAATAGTTTTCTAAATTTTGAAGGGATTCAATGAACATTCTGAAAATTTTCCACCAAACTGAGCTAGCAAAAAGCTGTTCTTAGCTTTCAGTCATTTTAACCTTAAATATAAAAGTAAAAATGTGATTGAAGAGAAGCAAGTATGATTTAAAGAAATACCAAGTTTTAGAAAACAGAAGAGAAAGGAGAATATTGAAAAGCAAATGAGTTCATTGCATTGGAATGACCTTAAGTAATAACAATATTAACAACATTGATCACAACCAATCACTGAATTCAACATTTTAATAAGAGGGTGGCACCTTATGACAAAATCAAGCGCTCTACATTTCCCTAGAGGAAAAATCACAAGTGTTCTTTAAAGAAAATATGAGAAAAGGGGAAAAATAAAATTAAAAAATTATGTTACAGTAAAGGTATAAAAATAACTGCATATTGTTTCAGCTCCCTGGCTGAAATGAAGACAATATTTTGGATCCAAATAAACATTTTGTTTGAACCCAAATGAAATGCTTTATTTCACTTTGATGTCCTTCGTTTACTTGCAAAATAGGTCTAAATGTAAATTTAGATAAATTTTTAAGCAGAATAACATTTTTAAAAGTTTTTTAAATGTCAAAATAAACTACTTTGAATGTTTTGCAATTCTTTTCTAGAGATATTTTTTCCTCACGTCAAATCAGCTCCATAAATTTGACACTATTTACAAATAGTTACAGATGCTCTTGTTTTGCATTTCCTGCCTTGTAAAACAGACAACCTTTTCTGACAGGTGCTGGGTACAAAGTTAGAGACGTCTTTCAGATTTCATTTTGTAGCCTCTTATTTCCTTTATTTTTCATCATCTTTATTCATCAATCTGCTGGAAGCATCTGGAAAACCAAAAACTCCAGATTTGAGATTTTGGTTCAAGAGACCTCCCAGACCAAGCCCAGTGTTTTCTCCCCTGAGCAGGGCAACATAGCCTGGGTACAGAGGCACGTCCTGGTCTTGGAGGAGACCAGCATTCCCGGCTCCAAGGATGTCCACATGGTCTTCTGCCCTGACTCAATGTTAGCTAGATCTTAAATGGCCCTGGCAAAGGTTTCTTTGACCAGTCAAAGGAAGCATTAATCATTGTTTCTCATATTTGCCTTTGGAAGTGGCCAGACCACATCTGCTCCATGCAGAGCCAAAGATAGCTTGCAGCTGCCTGCAGGGGATCAGGTGAACATACTTTCTTAACCCCTCTTCTGCTTAATGAGGGTGAGGGAGCAGGTACCTTAAGTAAATCAGATTTTATTCTACTCCTTAGAAAAATATCCTTTGAATAGACAGAAGCAGTAGAAGATGTGATCGTGAATGCCTTGTGATCTAGAGAGATATTTGACCTTACTAGAAATTTGTGCTTCTCTGCGAGCTGGCTCAGCTCCACCGGTTACATCCCTATCCAACTGATGGAACTGATAAACTGTACTGATGTAAATCCTCCTACTCTTTGTCTGTAGATCTCTAAGCTGCTAACACTATCAATATCCTCATTTTAAGTTCATGAAGACAAGAGCCTCTGAGAGGGAAAGTGATTTGCCGATAGTATTTTGGCAGAACTGGAATCTGCGCTTGTAAGCCCCATTATAGTGGCCTAAGCACCAATTAGCCTTTTTAGCTGTGCCACAGTCTTTTGTGGTGCTATTATTGCCACACTCAGTTACTGTCTTCTAAAGAGTATTTTGTGACCTAGTGAGTGGTGTGAATGTGTCTATCAGTTCTCCAGTTTCAGGGCAATTGCTGCTTTCAAATGAATAACATATTTCAGGTTTTTAAGCAGGATAGGCTCAAGTTTCATTTCCTACCAGCTTTATGCCAGTTTGTATTGACTTTTAAAAAGTAACTAATGATTTACTATGGAAAGAGTGGGTACAGGATCAAACATAGTGGGTGAGTGGTTTTTAAATTTCTTGTTTTCTCTTCCTTGTCTTTCAGTCCTTATTTTGTTAACCTCATGTTTTAAAGTAATTGCGTGTTATATTTTTTGAAATCTGCTATGAGATATATTCTATTCTGAATGTATACACACAGATTTTCCTAATAGTAGTGGAAGTCATGAACATATAATGAATAATACAATGCAGTACATAAATCCTATGGGGAATACAAGTCCTGGCTAGAAGAAAAAGAAATCACAGTATTTCAGAATGCCAGTTGTAACATTGCAGTGAGTTCCAGGCACATGTTTGCCAATAATGAATGGAGGAGTGGAGGTACAATATTGAAGCTGTCTCCTGCAGAGTGGTATCATATATAATCATACATACTGTCAGCTTGCTTGATTATGTTCGGGATTACAACCAGCACACCAGAAACAAAGAAGAATTTCTTATGTCCCCCAAATTTAATTTTCATGAGAGATATATGGAGGAATTAATTGGTGATTACAGCTCATGAACAAAAGCTCCCGTATCTTGCTATATTTGCATAATAAACACACATTTGTGGATTCCTTTTAGAAAGATAATCACACATTCAGAAAAATTCACTTCCTTAACTTAGGAAAAAAACATTTACAGTGTTAAATTTTTATTATAGCAATTCAATTAATTGCCACAGTGTTTAACTTAATGTACAGAAGCAGCACACATTACCAATTATCTTTATAAAATCCATGATCACAATTCAGTCTTTAATCAATATATCAGACCCTTACTCCATTATCTGTTGTTTGTAGTAGGGCATTTCAATTGATTAGGCTGTAGATTTTTTATGGGTCTTGTTTTATAAATTGAACCTATTCAAGTAAACATAACATTTGGTAATAGTCTTCATAGCAACTGTCAAAATGACTTATTGTTTTTCCAGCCCTGCATTCCTTCAGAATTAATAATACCTTTGTGCCCTTTATAACACTTATTATTAAAGCCGTAAAAGTTCTCCATGTTTAATGAGTGGATGTTTCATTATATGTATGGTTTGCTTGACAGGCTGAAAATTTTTCTAATCTGTTTCTCTTTTCTCTTGATTGAAGGATTGTAAATATGCAATTAGCAGCTGGAGTAGAAGTAAAAGCAGAAAATGTCAACTGTCAAGTAGCTCCATTGAAAGACACATGATGCTTCAAGCTAAGACAGAAAGACAAAAGCATCTACCAACAAGGATGAAGGTTGCAAAATCTCTGTTTAAACATTCCATTAATCTCTTCCATGAAATAAATACAGTCAGTACATCCCAGAATGAGGAATGCACTATCAAGACTACAGTTTGCTTTTGTAATAAAACTGTGTAGTAATGCTCTACTCCATTGCCAGTAGACATTCTGGATGCCAGCTCTGTTATAGTTCACAAGACGTATCCCTTTATGTAACACATGGCCTTATCAGAGTAACACAGTTGATTTCCCAAGAATATACATGCAAAAGGGTGCAATGCATCGTTTCCTCTAGAGCATATTTCTCTTCTAGACCAAAACATCTAGTTCTGCGTCCAAAGCGTTGACTATTTCTGTGTCCTCCTGCATGAAAATCTGGATATGCCTTGACTCTTGTATGCAATGGCTGAGAGAACACTTTTGTCCAGTACTGTGGGAGAGGAATGCTGAAAGGAGTCAAGAGACATATAGAGATATTTGTTTTCACAGACAAGCCAAGGATAACTATTTGCAGCAACATGTTATATTTAAAGGCCCATAAAATCTCTAAATAATTAAAGAGACTGAATTCTCTAGATATTCCTGGTTATCCATATCAGTAGGAGAGGTTCAATATAAGGCACAATGAACAGAATAAGGCTGTTTTTAACCTACAAAATTAAAGACTTTGTCAAGCCAGGCTATGCAGAGGCATGAATTCTTGACTGGACTACTGGCCTGTTAGACTGTAATATTAGACCATAATTAACCTTCCTGCATTTTCTTAGAAGCAGCTACCATAGAAATCCTCAGGGTTTAATGCTGGGAAATATATTGCTGTTCAATGTGTGGCTTAATAATACAAAGTTATGGGAATAATCTACCTACCAACAATTACAAAATCTTTTTTTGGTTTTCTGGTCAAGAGGCTAGTGATTCAATCCCTTTCATCACCTTCTTCATTAATTTTCTTAAAACTTTAAAAAAAGGAAATAAGTGCTTCTATTATCTTTCATAGCAGATTTCCACATTTTACTGGTCATACATATTCAAGTTTATCCCAAGTTTTCACAGTTCTTAACATTTTAGTTTTGCCTGTCATATGCTAAACATGCTTTAGGTATGTAATCTAAAAATGGCATGCATATCCTGTCATCTGATAGGATGACACAGAGAAATAGCTCAAAAAGCATCTGTACAATGTGAGACAGCTCTGCTACTAATCAAAACAGAAACAAGTCCACTGATGGTGTCCCCATTACGTTAAAAGATAAAATTTATTCCTGCAAATCTCACTGATGTTTCTTTGGTGATTCAGCAGTTTCACACAGGTAGGACAGAAGGAGCTGCTGAGCAGTCTCATGTGCCACAGTCTCCCATGGGGTGGGGGTCTAGCCTGCTCGAGGCACATCCGCATGAAGCATAAGCACACTGCTGTGGGTCTGTATAGCAGCTCTGCTCTGCTCTGCTCTGCTCCCAGCGTGCTCCACTGGCTTGATCACAGCTTCTGACAAAGCTCCATGGTAATAGATGTGTTGGCTTACAGTCTGCTGCTTTTGGAGCATAGGTGACACCACAGAGAACTGACTTTACAAAAGGATTTAATAAAAAGAAAGCAAAACCCAGAGCAATCAAAAGTTTCTTAACCTATGTAAAATTTAAAATACCTGCCAGAAAGTGTCATTTTTCTCAGAATTTATTTCCCACATATTACTCAAACTATGAGTAGCAGGAATCTGGTTTGATGTACTAGTTAACAACAGAAAAATGGTTAATAGTATGACATATTGTCAAGAAATAAAGTGGGAGAGAATTGTAATCTAGCTGGGTCCAAGTTATCCAGGGAAAACTGTTAGAAGAGAAACAAGCGGGAACAGTTTGTTTAGGCGCTGGCGTGGGCTGGCCAGGACGAGGAGCCAGGCAAAAGCACCCTAGTGCCATGACAAGTCTGCCTGAGGCAGTGGCCTCACTGACAGGGACCCCATCCCACCACCTTGAATGGGGTAGGGCCGGGGACGGCAGCCAGGGTTCCTTCAATAGAGACTGGAGGGTAATCCTGCTTCCTTCAACAGATGGCCATGGAACCACAAAGAGGAGAGACCACTGGCTCCTGCTAACCAGAAATTAACCTAGTTTATGTTAAAGAGAAGAATTAACCAAGTCAAGTCTATAAAGCTGCTTCTCAGTTTCAGCAGGGAAAATTTTGCCCATTGATTAATGAATACTGCTGGAATAAGTAGTCTGGGAATATACATTCAAAGAGAACTTGGTTTTTCTTTAGGACAAGGTGTTGAATTATTAGGATTTTTATCCAAGCAGTGGGAGCAATAGGAGGGATTACCAAGCTGATTTGGGGCATGATCACCTGACAAGTTTATTAGTAATAAGGAGAAATCATACAAGAAAATAAAAAACCCTGAAGTAAACCCAAACTGGAGGTCAAAAAGTATAGGCCTTCAGTGAGAAATCCTACAAATTAGATTGATTTGCTTTCCAAACAAATAGCAAAAACTTCTGTATGTGTACAGCCAACCTCCTCCCTCTCCAACAAAAAACCCCCAAAAACTTGAAGGATCACTACTTTACAAGAATGGGATAGAGAATAAACAAGACCTAACTCTACCCAAGTGAATATCCCCAACTGGTCCTCAGTAAGAATGTTGCCATTTGAAATAATGATTTTGTTCCCGATAATAAGTATCTCCTGAACGGTCATAATTTCAAATCTGCAAGTGACACTAATATATATGCTTCAAGGTGTAAATCTATTGCTAGGTAATAAAGATTAGGAGAAAATTCAGTGCTGATAGGTAGATTGCTGCCCATTTGTGGTTTCTTTTCATTGCTTATTGAGAAGTGTCAAACACTGTCCCTTCTCAAAGCCAAAAGCTTTGAGACCATTCACATTATTGTAGTAAATCCCACAAATCCTGTAATTACTTTGTTTGGTGTTACTTAAACAGGCCTATTAAATATGCAAGTAAAATATTGTCCTGTCTGAGAAGAAATAGCAAATTGCATATATATATATATACATTAATCTGTATGGTCAGATGGGGGGCTATTTTTGGGCAGAATTATCCCCTTTGTGGTCCAGGACTTTTATTTTTAAAGAAAGATCTGTGTTCATGAATAGAAGAATGGATTAGAAAGGTACTCCATTTTTCACAGTTTGTATTGTCTGTTTCCTTAAAGAAAAGAGAAAAGTCTGCAAAGGAATCCAACTTCCACCAAATTCTCTGAAGACAGCATTCTCCATCAATCAGTCTCTTGCATGTGACACGTGATTTTGACAAGCTATTTTGGGGCTGTTTCTCGGTTCTGGTTTTAAAACATAAAGTGAACAAGGAGGGAAATGGTCCAAAAAGAATGAGAAATAGTCTGAAATTATACCAGAGAGGATAATACTTTGTCTTTCAGTGCGGTTTTACTTTTCAGGATCCCAGGGAAGGGGCATCACCAGCTGAGCACCTGATGGATACCAAGGTCCCAGCTCTGCTGCATGACCACCGTGCTGGAAATTAGCAGGCTGGGAAGGGGATCCCTCCCTTCTCCAAAGTACTATCTTCTCCAACCTATTCCTTCTGTGCTAGTCAGACATTTGCACCATGCCTCCTCTCCTTTTCTCCTTCCACCAGGATACAGACAAACAGAGAAGAAATGTTAGTGAAAGGGACAAAGAAGAAAATACGTTTTTCCCTTGTCACAGGAATTTTTTCAAGAACTAAAAGATTTCAAGGTCAATTTCAAAATTCTGGAGTTATTCTCCAGAATAAGAGATATTTGATTTGGAAATAGTTACATTTTTTTGTTCTAAAGGAATGCTCTTCCTTTGAATCTACTGAATTTTTGGCTTTCACCAGTTTATCAGTACAGGGTAAAGGTAAGAGGTTATCCTTGTTTCCACCTCAGATAAAACATTTGTACAAAAAGTCCTTCTAGACAGCTTTCCTCTCCATCTTTTTTCCTTTTTGTTTTCATTCCTTTCTTCTTTCCTTCTCCCCACCTGTCAGAAGGTGGAGCCAGTTTTGCCAACCCAATCAATCATATTTGAATGAGTAATTTTAAGGACAATTAATTTAAAACTCTGCTAGATAATCTTGCTTAAACCAGTGGAAAAAAGTGTACAAGACTGGAAGAACCTAATTGAAACTAGAAAGGGAAACACTGTGATTACAGGATTCAAAAATGCCTGACTACAGAAGATATGACCGTGAAACAAAATGCCCTTTGTTTCACTCTCCATTGAGTGCTGCCGCCAACATTGCCAGAACCCCCATTATTATTCATAAACAGAATTCTCCAGAACACCATATAGCTGTCATACAAGTAATACAGATTATATTGTGTCACAAGCAAATTTTTTTTCTTTATAACAGCTTGGCTCAATCTTTCTTTGTCTTTGGCACCAATGCCCATTTTCATACAAATATATGTGGAGTAAAAACGAAGCCAACACCTGTAGCCACTCATCTGCTGAGCTTTCACAGCTGCAACACCCACATGCCAACCTCCAGAAAAGGTCTTTCCCAGGACTGGCTGTGAGTTTGGGGCTGCCTTGATCCTAACTGCCTCCTTTGTTTTTGGTTAATCTAGTGTTCATGAGACACCACCATCAAAGGCAAACACTCCTTTTATATTGATAACCTTAGCACTAGACTATCCAAATTCATCAAGCTGCATACTTTGCAAGGGGGCAAAAGGAAAGTAATTATTTAACTATTTAAAAACTACTTAAATTAATTCCTTCCCGCCTTTCTGAAAAGAAATCAAAAGCTTCAGCAAAATGGATGACACTCAGCAACAAGACCAAAACCATATGAATCTTCTGTTTGACACTCACTGAAGTGTTGGCAGCCCAAGCCAGATGAAGTTGTATTATATTTAATGCAGATGTGTCTTTCACTTTAAAAGAAACAGCTGCTTTTAATTTAAATTTCATTTACAATGGAGTCAGAGATTATCAAATGCCATTTCCCATTCACATCCAGCCCCCATAGGAAGCAGTATTAGATAAAATCCATGCGAAGTGGTATTCTTTGCTAAGGCTGGCTACACATGAGGGAATGTAAGGAAAAGTGAGAATGATAGACAAAGAATCAGGACACAGTGAGAACAGGCTCTATTTGAAGCTAAACTTTCATAGAATGATAATCAAAGACTGCACAAGCTCATAGAGCATAAGATCAAAGGTCTTCGAGCTTGCCTCTAGCAGAGGGAGAGACATTTCATAGTCTCTGAAAATCAGAGGTTGTGGGGAGGGATCGTTCCTCTTCCAAGTTTGAAAGACGTATGATTTATGGTCTCCTTGAGACAAAGAACCATCCAGGCCATCATGTTTAATCCCATCATTAACTGATGGTAGAAATATTATAGGATTTGTTATATGAGTTGATCTGTGATAAAGCACTCAGATCTACTATTTTAAACTTTCTTTAAAGCATGGAGTGTTTCCCTGTGACCGGCAACTCCAGGCCTTTCCACAAAGAGCTATTAAGAATAAGGCAGTAAAGAACAATAGCTTGAGTATTACTAACTTAATTACAAATGCTTATCACCAAAGACATTTTATTTTCTATTATATGCCTAACCCACTTCTGTGAATATAAATAAAATAATACTATCCCCCACAAAAAGCCCAACAACCCCAACGAGAAAAAATTCCACTCCAGCTTTTTGTTCAAAAATTAAAAAGAGATCAGTTAAAAACTGTGACTGATCTCTCTGGTATAACAAAGCAGAGGCACCTGGACCCAGGGTTTTAACACTAAATCTTTAATCTGCTCTTTTTTGATAGAATCCTAGAAGTATTCTGGCTTGAGTCAGAAGGGACCTTAAAGACCATCCAGATACAATCCCCCTGTTGTGCACAGGGACACCTTTTAGTAGACGAAGTTGCTCAAAGTCCTATCCAGCCTGGTCATGAACACTTTCAGGGGTGGGGCATCCACAAGTTCTCTGGGCAACCTGTGCCAGTGCTTCACTACCCATTTTTCCATGTTTCAGGATGCAGTCTCATTGTGATTTATATTTACACACTGGAAAATAACATAACTGCTTGCTGAAGTAATACTTGAGGTTTACAGAGCATATTTTATCAAGGCACTCTTGGAAATATGCCACAAACTTTTTTGATTGATGATGTATGCTAAATAAATTAAACTTTGCCCATCTGAGTAAATACAGGAGAAATGTTTTTTTTAAAATAGTGGGTGTTGTGAGTGAAAATACATATATGCCATCAAAAATGAAAACAAAACCATTTGGTTTTGCCACAAGTAAAATGCAGACATTGTAGTAAATTGAGTCAAACTGAATAAATTCACTCACTGCTCCTACTAATGAATACAGAAAAAAAATTAACATGAAGTTCCCCAAGATGCTTAATTGTAAAGAACCTTGTTTTATGATGAAATTTCATGAATGTAGGGAAAAATATTTTTGTTTTAATCTTTGTTGTACTTGTTTTCACTTCATG
>NW_024581258.1:0-36126 GCF_017639235.1 Corvus kubaryi
TTAACAGCTGATGGGGATGGTAATAGAATACACTGCAACCCAGGACACCTGGATATGATTATTTTTGGAAAGGATACTTCTATTAGCCTGAGGCCTCATATTGAAAAAAATGTCACTATCTTTATCTCCAAGAAATATGTCTTTTTAAACATGATATCTTCTGAGGAGCCAGGTAGTGCTCCTATGGTGTATTTAACTTTGACACCACCACTACAGCTTTTCATTGCTGGAGATGCTGGAAAAAAAAAAGTGTCATATATGAGTTGTATAATTGCAGTTAGTGAAGGTTTGTGATCTGTTATCTGGAGATAACAGAAGTATTAAAACGCATGAGGGGCAATTCCACGGCAAACACTGTAAAAAAATAGCTCAGGAGAAAAATAAAAGATGCACAAATTTTTTTCAAGGGCCAAAATTGGCTGCACCCATTCTCTCCAGAATTAAAGCTGAGTCAGAACAACTTAGTGGAACCTGTTGACCTGTTGAACAAAAATATTGTTGCAAACATACTATGGCCACCTGGGAGTAAAGGCCGCTGATGATAAAGTGATTCTGACTCCAGGCCTGCTTCCCATGTGACACTTCTGCTTCAGATGTTCTGCCACAGTACACTGAGGCAGTGAAGTCTAGGCTCCCTCATTTTTCTAGAAACAGGGACCAGATCTCTGTGACAGTATGGGAAGCGTGGTATAACATGGCCTGGATAGCTGGAGAAGTAAAAGGGTGCTCTGTATCACAGTACACATGTGGGGTACTGCAGCACCACAACAAGGAGCTTAGTCCCTCCGAACGATGGTGTTTAGCCCAACCTTCCTGTGCAGACCTGTCACTCTATTTTTTTCCAGTGTTGAACAGAACTCATTCAATACTAGATTCTGGATCCTGGTGCTGCATTGGATTGCTGAGTAACTACGACCTCTGGGAGTAAAAGAAAGCATTAGATGATGGAAAACTGAAGAGAGGTGGGGTAGGAAGCAGAGGCAGCTCATAACCATTAGCAGCTCTCTCCAACATGAGCTGTGCTACGCAAGACCAAGGGCCACTAATCCTATTTGCCTTTCCACTGAGATACACAGGAAACAATGGAATGTTGCTGGGTGCCCTGTGAACTGCTGCAAAAGGCTTGCATGTAGCAGTTTACCATCTGAGGGGCAAGAGAGAGGGGCTCCTTCCCTTTCCACATTCAACCACCTCCTTGCCTACTTTTCTGTGCCTCTTCATCTCACCTCTAAGGGATATTACTCTGTACCACTGAGTGAAAGGGACAAATTCTTGCACCCTTCCCACTCTCACCCCTGTAGTTCACTGAAACTGTAAGATAAAATGGATATCTGACAGTTTCCATATTCTGAACTCAAAGCCAAAGAAATTTAATTTGTTTTCCACCAGAATTGTCTTAAGTACATATTAATGCTGATAATAGAAGACAATTGTATTAATCAATCATTTCAATATATGAAAAACAACTTGTATGGGGACATCCTGGTTTCATTAAAAAATCCAAAATTCTGGTTCTCCACCTTTTTTGATACGATAGCAAGATCACCTTTTTGAGATGACTATTTTATTTTCATTTTTTGTAGCATACTTTTTCCAAGCATTCTGGAATCATTCATTTATCAAATATAATACAGCCATTGCATGCCACATCTAAAAATCAGCTCTTAAAGAACTTAATTTGGAAACACTTTTGCACTTCACAATTTACATACAATCTACATAAGTAGTACACTTGAAATCAATAATACTAACCTTGTAAGCTGTGTTTAAGATTAATCACCATACCAGACCTGCTGATTTTATCTTAAACATGTATAGTGTTCATGGCATAAGAGTGTTTGAATTAGCCTACAAGCTCCTCAGGGCAGGACACATGTCTTTGTCTACATTTGCAGAGTGTGAACAGACAGTTGGCTCCTGATAAATAATACAACACAATTACCTAACTATAGGATGCAGAAATTTGCAAGGAAATGAAATTTCAGGTTGCCTGTAGACAAATGCTCAGAAAACACATTTCAAGTAATAAAAGGTGGAGGATGAGGGAAACAAATTCTTTACAAAATCCTGAGGTGGGAAGTTCAGAGATGAGCATTGTCAAATTAATTCCATTTACTTAGCATGGCATTAAAATGGGCTGTGCAGATTTCTAGGGATTAATAGTAAGAAACAGAAATAAAAAAAAAATTTTAAAAAATTCTTTTATTTATTTATTTATTTATTTAATGGCATGAGATTAAAACTTTTCAGATTTGTACCATTCCTTTCTGCTAGAGATAAGAAGTCTGCTTTACTGGCTGTCTGTAATCAAGGTGATGTGACCTTTACTGGATGAATATCTCCCTCTTTTTTGTAACTAATCTTCTGTAATAGCAAAGGAAGATATTTTGGGATATAAAAAAACACTCTGAGGGTTTGGAGCTGGTCATAAGAAAGGGTAAAATCATTATTGCAGGATGTATAGAGGTGTTAACATCTTAAACACAAATCCATAATCATGGCATATGAAAAGCTTTTTTTTTTCTACTCGTATGGTTTTAACTTTATTACTTTTTTGCTAAACAAACTGTGATACACTGCTGTAAAATTTACACAGGAACCTGCCAAAAAAACCCATACACCAAAGCCAGCTCATAGGTATATAAGCAATATCTCTCCAAATCAGCTGTCTGCCCCTCATATCCCAAGAAAGGATTCATCCTGAGAGAATAGAACAAATTTCAGATGTTACTGACTTCCAGTATTTTCTCTGCAGAAAACAACCACATTCCTGTTGGAAATGAAAAGATGCCCTCCTGGTAAAAATACAGAGCAGCCTCTTTATCCCAGAAGTGCCTCTTTCTCACCCATCTTTGCTCATTTTTGGGCTTTATAGAGTTCTCTCTTTAAAACTTGTCACTATTTTTATCTTTTCAACCATGTTCCCTAGAAATCTTCTGCTCAGGGAGCTCTACTTTTCAGCTGTAAACACTATGATGTCTGGAATTAAGGTAGAATTCACTTTCATTTTATCCTGCCCATTTTTCTACTTTTAAAAGTTTGCAGAATCCTTAGGGTCATTAAGGGTTTGGCTTGCATGGATTCTATCTATCTGGCTATCATCTGCATTTCTTTTCAGACAGTAAAATCAACACAGTTTCTTCTGATAAGGGCAGAATTAGACAGCTCCTACACATCTGCTTTGGTGCCTGTTTTCAAAGAGGGATAAAGACCAAAGAGTGGCCTACAGAAAGGGGCAATAAGAAGATGTGCAGTCCCAATCACCATTTAAAAAGGGGAAATGGTGTCATAATTAGTGTTATAACCAGAAGTTGCCAGAACCCTGACAGCTGCCAGCATAGATATGCAACACCACTAGCCAGTGTGAAATCAATGCAAGAAGACAGCCTAACTTGGACTAAGAATCAACACCTCCATGGCTTCCCAGGCAGCTTTGACCAGTGCAGAAATTTACCCTCAATGCACTGGAGAACCCATCTTGTTTTAAATGCAAGAAAAAAAATGGATTTTTCTCAAGGAAGTGGTGAGTCATAGCATTTTCATAGATTTATTCATAGATTCATAGTGTGTGAGGTCAGAAGGCACTATTAGATAGTCTAGTCTGACCTCTTCTTGTAAATCATAGGTCGTTAAGTTTCATTCAGCTTTCCCCGTATCAAGCCCAACAGTTAAGTGTTTTGCTAAAATATCTTTCTTGCTCAAGTTTGGTGTATTTATTGGAAGAAATGCAGAGACAGAAAAGCCACAATTCCTCTTAAGGTTTGGTTCTAACAATTTGTGATGTTCTTTCAGGAGCATTTGTGCTTTATTTTTAATTAGAATTTTGTTTGCCTTATGCTTTGAGCCTTTTTGTTCCTGTTATGCCATTCTGTTAGATTAAATTACCTCCTAGTATCTACTATTTTCTACACAGTACTAAGGTCTATGATCAAGAACTTTGAACTCTCTCTTTATTGAAGTGAATAAAACAGACTCTAAATGTCTCACTGTGAGGTATCTTCTCAAGACCTATAACATTTTTGTATTCTGATCTTCCCTTTCCAATTTCTGTAATTTTATGAAGTGTGGAATTAAGGATTAGTTTCCTATTAACCTCACTGGAACTGTAGTTGTCACCTAGAACTAGGCTGTCACCTGACTATTTTTAATTACATTTCCCATTATTTATGCCAAACCATAAACAGCCTTTTCTTCCAACATAGCTCCTACAAACTCACATGAAAACATCACTATATTTTAACAGTTTTACTGTATATATATCTGTCCTCTGGTTCTCCCTCTTTTTTTTTTTTTTTTTGTCTCTGAATGTGAAATTATGCACTTAGCTGTATTAAAACAATATTTGGGAAAAGATCTCCCTCATTCAGTATGTCTGTGAGCCTAGACTTCATCTAAACACATGTTCTAAGAGCAAAAGCAAGATTATGGTGGTTAAAAATAACAGATTATCACATGTCAACTGCTACATGTAATAAATATTATCAGTATAGTGATAAAACAAAATGTATTAAATTTATAAATTAGAGCCATCGAATCATAGGATGGTTTGGCTTGGAAAACACCTTAAAGATCATCTAGTTCCAATGCCCCTGCCATGGTCAAGAACTAGACCAGGTGGCTCAAAGCCCCATCTAACCTGGCCTTGAACACTGCAAGGACTGGTACATCCACAACTTTTCTGGGCAACCTGTTCCAGTGCCTCAGCCTCACCATCCTCACAGTAAAGCATTTCTTTCTAACATCTAATCTAAACCTACTCTCTTTCTGTTTGTACCCGTGTCCCCTTATCTTAACACGACAGTTCCTGAAGAAGAGTCCCTCTCTGGCTTCCCTGTAGGCCCCCTCCAGATACTGGAAGGCTCCTATGAGGTCTCCAAGCAACCTTCTCTTCTCCAGGCTGAACAGCCCAAATTTTCTCGGCCTGTCTGCATAGGGAAGTCCCCTTGTTTACTTTGTGGTCCTCCTCTGGACATGATCTATGAGGTTCACACCTTTCTTGTATTGAGGACTCCAGAGCTCAATACAGTACTCACCGTGGGGTCCCATGAGAGTGGAATAGAGGGAGAGACTCACCCGCTTTGACATGCTGGCCATGTTCCTTTAGATGCAGCACAGGATATGGTTGTCCTTCTGTGCTATGAGCACAGGCTGCCAGCTCATGTTATTTTTTGCCAACAAATTATACTCTTACAGACACACATACAGCTGTATTGGGTTTCTGTGGAAAGATTTTGGTAGCAAGGGTGGCTAGAGGGGTGGTTTCTATGAGAAGCTTCCACAAGCTTCCCCCATGTCTGACAAATCCAATGCCAGCCAGCTCCAAGATGGACTTGTTGGCAGCCAAGGCAGAACCCATCAGTGATGGCAGTAGTGCCTCTGAGGTAGTATATTTAAGAAGAGGGGGAAGAAACTGCTGTGCGACACCAGTCGTGAGACAGGACTGAGAATATGTGGGAGAAACAGCTCTGCAAATCTCCAGGTCAGTGAAGAAGGGGGAGGAGGTGCTCCAGGTGCTGGAGCTGAGATTCCTCTGCAGCCCATGGTGAGGCAGCTGTGCCCCTGCAGCCCATGGAGGTCCACGGTGGAGAAAGATCCATGTGCAGCCCGTGGAGATCCCCATGGCAGAATAGGTGGATGTGCTTGAAGTAGGTTGTGACCCTGTGGAGCTGGAGCAGGCTCCTGGCAGGACCCATGCACCCATGGAGGGTGGAACCTGTGCTGTAGCAGGTTCCTGGGGAGGAACTCGTAGGAGACCCACACTGGAGAAGTTTGTTCCTGATGAACCGCACACCATGGAAGGGACTGACACCGCAGCAGTTCCTGAAGGACTGTAGTCCATGGGAAAGACCATGGAGGAGTTTGTGGAGGACTGTCTCCTGTGGGACGGACTGTGTGCTGGGTCAGGGGCAGAGAGTGAGGAGAAAAGGGCAGCAGAGACAACCTGTGACTGACCATTGCCCCATTCCTCATCCTCCTGTGCTACTGTGGGGAGCATGTAGAGAAATCATGAGTGAAGCTGAGCTCTGGAAAATGGAAGGGGTTGGGGGAACGAGATGTTTTAAAATTTACTTTTATTTCTTATTATTGTCCTCTGATTGGTAATTCAATTAATTTACCTAAGCTGAGTCTGTTTTGACCCATGACAGTATTTGGTGACTGATCTCTCCCTGTTCTTAACTCAAAAGTCTTTGATTATATTTTCTCTGCCCTGTCCATCAGAGGAGGGGAGTAATGGAGCAGCTTTGGTAGGCACCTGGAGTCTACCTAGGGTCAACCCACCACAACAACCTCATACCAGAGCAAACAGAAAAAAAGCAACATCTGTCAGAGACTGAAATATTATTGTTTATGACTTAAACCTTTTCTTGAAAGACTTTTAAAACTGTATTACAAAAGCTGCAGAGAAGACTACCACATTCTGAATAGGGTCCTGACTGAGGCCTTACACCACCTGCTGATGAAGATAAGATAAAGGAACAACTCAGGCCTGGGGACTTTCACAAAGCACACGCTTAACACCTCCAAGGGGGAGACCACAGCCCCAGGGCTATCAGCTGCCAGGCTCACACAGACCCCCTGCACCAAAGGGTGGGGGGAGGAGAGGCTTTGGGTGTCCTGGAAAAGCCTGTGGTCAGAGGTGCAGAGACTGCCCATCCTCCACTGTGCAGAGGAGCCCAGCTGAGGGCTCCTCACCGGGGGGGAGAAGCTTATCCACAGCAGAAGGGGGTGACATGGCCCATCACAGGGCCCCCCCTCAAAGGGGTGCCCAGACCCTGCCCCAGAGCACCAGAGATGATGCAACAGACCCTCAGTGTTGCAAGGGACAGTGTCAAGCTGGCCTCTGCAAGGGGAGACACGTGGGCGTTCCCACCTGGCCCAAAGTGTGCATTAATCCACGGGATTCTGCACCCTCTGGCGTGTGGCGCTGTGTGGCAGCGTGGCCACGGCGGCGATGGGGGACCCTCACCACCAGCAGAGCAGATGGAGGGGAGCAACGAGACATCATTGGGACCCTCGGATGGGTGATATGGTTCCACCTAACCCCTGTCACCTCTCCCTGTGCCCCCAACCCCCATGCACACTTCTTCCATTTCTTTCTCTCTTTCTTTTCTCTTCCCTTCTTTTTGCTTCTTTTACTATTAAATAAAATGGCATCACCATCTAACCTCATTTGATTTTAGTCTCGTTTCTGGGAATATTTTGAACCTTCTAAGTTCTTTCCAGTTTATGTACAGAGACTTAGCTTTCTTTGCTTTTCTGGGTTTAAACCGGATCGTAACAACATCTAAGTGGACTTTCAAATACTTGCAGATTACTGGGGGCTTGGTTGAAGTTCATCTGGTCCGTGCAGTGTTGATTTCCTCCTTCTGAAAGCTCTAGACTCAAAAAGCAGCAGCTATATGTCATACCATGGTGTATATATCAGGATGTGCCTGGGAAGCTTGGTGAGCCCAGAAGCTTGAATACATGGTCAGATCCTCATTTTTGGACATAGAATCATAGAGTCATAGAATGGCTTGGGTTGGAAGGGACCTTAAAAGTCCTCTAGTTCCAACCTCGCTGCCAAACATTTAACAGTGCTGCCCAAAGACCCTGTATTGGTATGCTAGCCATGCTTTCCCATGCCTCCCCATGTCTGGGATTGCTCCTTCCATAAGCATTGTTTTAATTAGCCATTCACAGTTATTCACCAAGGCTAAATCCTCACGGCATGGGCCTGGTTTGTTAGTCAACGTTATTTCTAGCTCTGCTCATTCTTTTGAGAAATCTTCAGCTCAGATTAAATTTATATCATCTTTGAATCACCATTTTCTCTGATATGCACAAGGCAGCTAATTTTACAAACTGCGGCATTTCAAGTTTATTGTGATGCACTTAGATAATTCTAAGAACTGGTAGAAGTTCTAGAAAAGAAAGTCAGTCCTGAGACAATCAGCTTGTAAAAAAAAAAAAAAAAGGAGACTTTCAGGAACACAATGAATATTTTTTTCATTTATGGAAATTTTAGATGTAGTATCTTCATATTCAAATGTCCCACACAAGGGACAACATTCTCTGCTGTCCACTCAACACATCACTAATGTGTCACTTTCTGGATGTCCTCATTCTTTTCCTAATTTCTTGGCATTTATCTCGTACTTCCTTCCTTAAGGGAGTGTCTGTTGTCATCTGCTCTGTCTTTTCATCTAAAGACATCCTGTTCATTCAGTTTCTCCTATTTTCCTCATGCAATGAAACATCTTACTCTCCTGCCTCTAAAACACTGCACTTGCTTGTTTGCTTGTTTGTATGATCATACTTAAAATTGCCTGAGGATAAAGAATGATAACCTGTCTCTATTTCAGGAACATGATAACTCTTTCAAACTGTAAGCTGATTCTACAACATATCTGATTTTTAAAAACATCCTTATTTTTGTATTACATTTTTTAGTTTTACATTTTTAGTATTCTTTAATTCCCTTTTTAGATAATTTCAGAAATTGAGAAACGTGAGTAATTTATGCACGAGAAGCTTTTAAAATCTCCCTTGAACTTTTACTTGAGTGAAATTGCCCAATGTTTCTTTGTGTCCTGAGCAGTCAAATCAAATTATCTGGCTAAACTCTCAGAATCTGAAAAAAAGGAAGATATGAGAACTGTTACAAGAGTGCCTTGAAGCATGGGTCCTCAGCAGGTTTTGAGGTATTGAAAAAGAGAACTGTGTTCCAAGGACAGTTATAGTTTTAAACCAATGGCCAGCAAATGGACTGTCAAAAAGTAATGGAGACAAAGAACAGGAATGAACACAACACCGTTCATCTTTCACTGTCCAAGGTTTCTTCCAGTTTGGATCCCTTTCAGCCGATCCATAGCTCAGCCTTTGGAGCCAGCACTGAATTTGGCTCTGACCTCAACTGGAATTACTGCTGAACAACCACCTCTCCTAACCCTGATGTTTGTGCTCCTGCTCTCACTTCACATCGGCTTCTGGACAGCACAGGGGCTGTGCTGTGCTGTCCTCAGCTGGATTTTACAAAGAGCTCAGCCTTTGGAGGTGATGACAGTCACTGACTTGGAAATAAGCTGGGTAGTTTGTTAGGTACGGCAGGGTGTGAGCTGTTTTTGTGGATTTTCAGGGGCATCGACGCCATGGTAATGACATTGTTCTATATGTGTTTAGAACTCAGGATAAGGCCTTGAAATGAAAGCAAAATCAACTGCTTCATACATGTGTCAAGGGGATCTAAACATCCAACAAGATACAGGCACAAAATAAGGTTTAAATAATGCAAAAGCCACTAGAATTCAGAGTTGTGTTGAGTGAAATGGAAGAAGAGGTGTTAAATCTTGTTTTGGTACCTTTATTCCCAGTTTGTCTACTGCTAAACTTTAACCTGTGAGATGGCTTTCTTAGAGCCCTTTGTATATTGTAATAAACTGTTTCTACCTTTATCTGACTGCTAGAGCTCAGATAGGAAACAGACTACCCAATAAATGCATTCGACTTTGAATGTGCTCTCAACCTTCACTCCATTCTGCAGATAAATTTTATGATTTTTTTGTTTGTTTGTTTCACTATAGCTATTGCATGTGGGATCAACCAGGTTTTGTATTTTCCCCAGCAATCACTCTAGGACTATTGGATTGTTTTGCTTTCCTATTAGAAACAGACATAATGTCTGTCTTTGTGTTACTATTTTGGTATATTAATTTTTTCTATATCTTTAAATGTACCACCCATCTAACCCAATTACCTTTTAATTCAGGAAATTCTACTGCAGCTTTAAAAGAGAAAACTTATCCTCACACAATCAGAAAAGCATGCCTTTTTATTAAAAGAAAACAAACAGCAGGCCTATATCTAATGTAATCAGCTATACTACTAAAAATCAAAATAACTACTTTGGAATTTTAAAGGAGCTTATAATTCTGCATAAAAACGATTTAAAGTAATTTTAATAAAAATTTTTCCGGTATGGGTAGGTATAACTCTGCTTGTCAGCACATCTGTATTTTTCTTTCATCTAATAAACTAGCTAGGACAGTGCAGCAAAGGAACATTATAATATTAACAATGTTGCTGGAAAGCTCTGTGCTTTAGAATGAATTAACTTTCACTGCACTGCAGAACATACAAAGTGAAATTGGCTCAGCTCAGAATAGCAAGTTTAACCCCTTAGGAGCTGCTGAGCCCTACTCATGTCTAGATGGTGGTTTTTGAGCAGCCTTAGCATGTGAATCACGGAGGTAGCTGATATATTTAGTAAATTTGGAAAACAACTGCTCAGGAAAAATCTGAGAAAACATTTTTATTTTATTCAACAAAAAAAAATGTTGCAACTTTTCTTGCCAGGGAATTTGCCAAGAGACAGTAGTCAGGTTTGAGAAATACCAGGGAGTTAATATCGTGGGAGTAGGACTGATAACGTGTTGTTATCCGAATATTCATTCACAGTGCCAGAATGAATAATCCTTTTCTGTGGTTGCACCCAGGCTTTGATTTTCCTCCTCTTAAAAATTTACTAGCTAAATGGCTGAAGAATGATTAAGTGAAAATCTGCGAGCCGATCAGCACTGTGTCCCTTCTGCACTGTTCCATACAGGAAGGATCATTGGAAAGATTTCATCATCCCACTGTCTTCCACGGGATCTACTCCAGCAATTTTTTTCAGGGTGAGAATACTGTGCAGGGCAGCTCCTTTAGTGATATGTCCAGGAAAACACAGACTTGGACCACTTAGTGCCTTTTACATAGGTCATAAACCAGATGATAATTTTTTATTACCACCGTATCAGACTATAGTCAGTTTAGAGACCTAAAAGGAAAACATTCTGCATACTGGACTTTTTTTTTTTTTCTTCTTAATTTAAATAAAATTTACAAAAAGCACCCAAAACACAAACAAGGTTGTCTTTTCACTGAATCAAATAAAATTTATTGGAAATATTATTTTTCTGCCTGTCTCACAGTAGGAATTTACTGTGAATTTGGGGGGTTGGGTAGGCTGACGGGTTATCATTTTACATTATAACTATTTTATGCATTTCCTAGTCAAAAGTATCATGTCTCCAGACTGAGACATATCAGGTGGATTAATTTTTCCTCTTATTTTACACTACTCATTTTCTCCACTTTTAAACAATTCCTATTAATTTTAAATACCATGGGAAATCTGAAGAGGGTGGAATGCCTAATATTGCTGAGTTGTTGTTCTTTTTTAAGGTATGCTATGCTGTGTTCTTGTCTTTTTGAAATCTGTGCCTTTTGTATTTTCAAATACTCTCAGCAGAGTAAATATATTCTAATGTGATGATTTTACTAGGTCTACTCACTCAAGAAAATTAAGGAATCCAGTATGAGCAGGAAAATATCCTAAATATGAGCAGGAAAAGGAGAAACTCACTTGATAAACTGAGTTGCAAAGAAACTCTAGTGCATTAAGTACTGAGTAATGAAAAGAGGAGAGTCAGGTTCAATCTTAATCCTTTTCTGCTTAAACTTCCAGCTGGACATTTCCTACTGTATTTTTCTTTAGCCAGCTCACTGCCTTACTACGCTTACAAAAATTCAAACTTCTAATGCTCCATTGATTTTACATCTCCACAATATCTCACACGTCCAAAGAAAACAATCTCTCTGCTCTGATTTCCTACCAAGGGCCCAATTAAAGGACCACTAACCCTGCTATGCCTTTCAAGAAAGCTCTCAATCCCTCTTTGCTGACAATGTCTATCTCACCTTTTCATGCTAAGCACATACTTAGCTGAAATAACTCCTTGGACAACTTACTTGAATAATTTGATTGCTAGTTTTGAGATCTGTTCTCCATTACTTGCACAGATCTAATTGCAACTCTACTTTATTCCTTGTCATATACAAATGGCACACTGCAAAGCTAGGAAAGCTGTTTGCTGGATCAGCTCCACTTCCTGGTGGATATGTTCTGCTTTTAACAGCTTGTGAGAAGAGTCTGTGATATACATGTACAAGTATATGTGCATGTACATATACATACATAGGCACTCAAGCGGCAGAATATATGAGTGCCTAATATACAAAAATAGAAGTAAGAATTTAAATTTCTAGATTCCATATCTCACCCAAAAATCTCACTGAGTCCATAAAAATTAATTTTTCTCGATTTTATTTGGAAAATATGTATAATTGTTTTCTTCCTCATACTTTTTATTCTCATCTCTACTCACTTCATTTGCTTTTCCTGTCTTTATGTCATGTGAAAGAACTGGATTTTCTCTGAAAGTAGTGCAAATTCTCCTTTATGCCTATATCAATGTGCCCTCAAGAAAAGTTCCTTACTTATTTTAGTCATGTAAAACCAAATATTGGAAATTTATTCCACATTTGGAGTGTGTTAAATGCTGTAGATGCCTTCCCAGAAGATTTTAAGCACAAGTGAAATTCTGAGGAAAATACTGAGAAGTTGTATTTTCTCAGGAAAATGCTGAGATGAAGGAATGATCTCTCTTCATAGCTTCTGGAGTAGTCTTAAACAAAGCAGTTGCTAATGTCGTAACTGAAAACTGATGTAAGAATTATATCAACATTGTATCTTTATTGCAGCATTACCACAGAGAGACCCTAATATAGTCAAATTTCAAAAAGAGTTGTTGAAAATACTTTGAGTGTACTGTCTCCAGTAACTATCTGTTATCACTGTGGTTGCAACAACAAACATTCATGGTTGGAATGAACTTCATAAGAATAAAAGAATTAAGAGGAATGAAAAAGCTTACTGCTTGTATTAGAATAGGACTTGAACAATTTAAGGACTGATGGAGCAGATGGGATCAGCTCTGATCTTCCTGAGGCTCTGTGATCCAGGTCCTGATTGTGTGAGGTTATGTCCCTAGTCTGCCGTGTACCTTCTTACGATACAGTAGTGCATTTGGCGAGTTTAAATTTGGTTTTGAGGCATAATCTGTGTAACTCAGAATCCAGCACATAACGAAATTTTTGCTAATGACCCTGGAGTCCATGTAGTCCTCTAGTCATGCACAAATAGCATGATTATGCATAACAGTATGACTGTTAATAACAATTGGTTTGGTTTTTTTTTAATCTCATTGCTGCAATTTTGCAGTGTTTGCTTATTTGTTGTTCTTCTGAAGCTCTCATTACCTTACAGTGCAAATCTGTGACATCAGAAAAGAAAGCCTGCAAATTCTTGCTCTTAATAATGAATTAATTACTAAAGTGGTTGTAGACTTTCATCTGCCTCTGGTATCTCAAACTTCCTTCTCATCCCCTTTTCTTATTCCATGCCCTGTTTTGCAGCTTAACCCTATTTAACTTCTCTCCTAGGGAACTCAAAGGTACCAGTAAACAACAGACTTGAGTCAGTCACAGAGTCAGTATTGCGTCTGACAAACATTGCAAGAGCTGCTCTAAACAGAGTGTACCCTCGAAGAATAATCATGAATTATCAATGAAGACTTAGTTAATACACCAGAATGTAGTCAACTGGATGTCAGATGACAGGATTATCTTGTTTTTTACCAGATACCTGTCAGTAACTTCTACCTCTGATCCGCAGTGACTTTCTGATTTATATGTCCTGTCTCAGAAATATTTCTTATGCTGATGTCCTAATGAATCTTATGCTTTTTGATGTTTATACATCGTGATAATCAGTCACTAGCATTTATGTGTCTTCAAGACACAAAAATCGATTGTTGTTCCTTTTTTTAAAACTCACTTTTCAGTGGAGTAGAGGATATTTCCCATGTTGATATAGGAAAATACAAACAGAACTGAATCCTTCTTTATTCTGGCTGATTTATTTCAGCCTCAGACAAAAAGCTATTGGGAAATTCATGTGGGTTAAGATGGACTTTTATACTGTATTTCCTGTATACATTGCAGATTTCATATTCTTATCTTCTTTGGCATAATTCATGTCTGGTCAGGGTAGACCTTGTCAGACAACTATTTTTCTTAGTGTTCAGATAGGCTCTGTGGACCATGCTGTTTCCTAACAGTACTTAACAATTGTATAATATGCACAGATGATTCTTATGTACTTCAATTGAATTTAAATATCCCTATTTTTTCAACTCTTGACACTGTCCACTTTAATTTTGCTTTACTTGTTTTTTTTCCCCCCCACCATCTATTTAAAAAAAAACATTTTAGCTTATTTAGTATTTTATAATTTTCAATTCCTCAAAAATAACAGTCAGGATAAGAAAAAAACAAACAAAATTTAAACCAGAATAAAATATACCATTTGAGAGAGAAGGTATGAAAATTGATAGTGCAATTTTTTACCCACCTAGAGCTCATCTAAATCCAGAATCAAAGTTTCTAAAAAAATCAGTATAGTAATGTTCATTTTGCTATATGACTTCTTTCTTTTCTTGAGTGCAAGATTCAAGGAGGAGAAAGACTGGGAAAAAATGCCGAAGGGATGTGACCACTTGAAGAGCAATAAACTTTGTAGTTTGACTCGTTGCCCTAAGGATGCATTGGCATCTGAGGGCTCCTTCCTTGTAGATTACATGGCAATCTGCATTTTCATGAACTGTCAGACATGATTGCCAAAGGTGATGATATTACAGCAATGAGATTATGACAAAAAGATGACAAAAAGATTTGATTCTGTGTTAGAAACCTTCATATGCATTGTCAGAAAATGTGAAGAATTTGATACTATAGGCAATGAGAACAGACATAAAATTTTGAGCCTAAAAATTGCAACTGTGTGACATTTGTTTTGTATCACCATATAAAGCCTCAGCAAAATAAACTGGAACGAGTGGACAGGATGTTATCAGATAGAAGTTTTGAATTGTAAGGCTTTTCTCTAGCTCAGAGAGCCAGTCTGTAAATATTACCTTTTAAAATGGCTACCTGAAATACTTGGAGCTTAGAACATCTCCTTCCACTTATGCCTATCAAAGCAAATAATAAGCAGAGCTCTTGCTGTGCCACTTTTTCCATTATGCTTGTCAATGAAGAAGCAGAATAAAATTCTCAAGATGTGAGGAAAATGGAACATATTTAGTTAGAGGGATCTTGGATTCACTTATAAAGTATATATTTTCTTTGAAAATGTTAAATTGTTTGAGAGACGGGAACTGAGAATAACAGCTTTTATTTTCTAAACACCAATTACATATGAGTGAAAAATATGTATCTGTGTGATTCAAAGAATAGGTTTAATTTTTTGAAGGATCACACAGATAAACACTTCAGGGAAAGGTACAGATGGTTGCATGTACATCCTGCAAACTCATGGCTGTTATAACAAAGGCCAAACCCTCTGACAGATATTCTGTACATATACAGCTATCTTTATGTTACTTTAGAATTCTGCAGGCATAAAGAACTCAGTTGCACATAAGGACAGAAATAGAGGCATACACTGAAAGGCATTGCAGCATTTTGTGTAGTAAAATGCAAACTGTGTTATCTTAAACTCAATAAACTCTTTTAAAAGACACCTAAATATTCCTGTTATACTGAGAAAATATTTTTAATATGGGTCTGATCTGTAGCAACATACACTGGCTGATGTGGCTGTGTTTTGTTATGGTTTCTTGGTTCCCAATTCTTTTGGCAGAAAACCTGTGCCTGATTTCTGAACTGAGCTATGCTGGCAGATATTCCTGCCTAGCTTGTTAAATCAGCTTCTGAATAACAGCTGATTTCACATTTTAAGCATCAATATGTACCCACGTAGCTGAAATCAGAATCAAGTGTCTTCAATCAAAAATGTGAAAAATAAGAAAAAGCAGTCATCCCCCCACTCTTCAGCTTTCTGGCTGCCTGCCATCTTGTAAAGATATTTCAGTCTCTGCAGCTCAAGCCTTTTTTATTCTAATGCCTCCTTGTGCAAATGCATGTTCTCATGTGTCTTTCTCTTTGCTGCAGGCATAGTGCACCTGTTTGAAAGGAACACGTAACTTTTTTTTTTTTGCCATTTCCCAACTGCTGGCTCTTTTGGCAGGAATCTGTCTCCAACAGCTGAGAAGGCAGAAAAGCTAAAGCCCTTTCTCTACTTAGAAGAGCTACCTACCTTCAACTCTTTGAAGAGCTCTGTGACACTACTGGAACTTGCTTCCCTTGAATTTTTCCACTAAGACACAAATGTACACAGTAGTGGAACTTCCCAGTTGTTTAATGAGAGGGACATGTCTCTGAGGGACAGGTAAGGGCATGGGTAATCTTTTCCTGGCCTCCTGCTTGGGTTTTCAATGTTGTCAACACTCCTTATAAAAATATGGTTCTATTCCATACTGCAGAATTTGATATACCCATTTCTCTTTTACAGAACTCAAACCCATATGGCATTTGCTTCCTGCTGAGACCTCCACACCAGGCATCTCGTCAGCAAAACAACCAAGCCTCAAAGAGAAATATATAACTTGTTCTTTGCTCCTTGTGCTCAAATACCTAAGCCCTGTTCTCTAAATCAGAGGCCCAGAGAATCCTCTGGTGAAGATCAGGAAATCCTACCTCCAGTTCAACCTGCAAGTTGAAGAATTTCTCATTCTGGTAGTCACAGGAGTGAATCACTCCTCCATACTATATGTCTAATAGCAGTACTTCTCTCTAAATTTATACAGATCCACTTGATAAATGCCAAGCCACAGTGCTTCTGCCTTCTGTGCCACCAGCAATAAAGTGGGTGAAATTCGGGTGTAGTTAGCAATTCTTCAGACAATGCACAAGGCAGATAGTTCTGCTCAGTGTCCCACTGCTCTTTTGTGCCAAAATGTAGTAAAAACTTATTTCAGCCAATAAAGAAGATGTGGTTTTGAGTACACAGAAGAAACTGTTCTTTTGAGTAAGAAGGTATTATTTAATTTGGTCACTCTCAGCATACACTTGCAAGCTGAACAAAGGCAAGCTAGATAACAATCATACCGTGCTGCCAAATGTGCTCATAGGCAGAAGGAAAAACAAAAGGTACACTCATGATTTTTTTCTGAAATGACACAAATTGCTTTCCCTTCTCTCCCATTTGATGTATGTCCTTTTGTTCTTGTTCCTGTCTATTCTTTATATTATGTTCCTACATTAGCTGTGTGTTTTTCAGTGTATCTTATTGTATTTTAACCCAGGAAAAGTGAAATTTGGGATAGTGCCCCCAGAAAAGATTTATAAAGCTGCCTCTGTGAGAGATGGCTGCTTCCAGATGTGAATATAATGCTGGTGCAGCCACCTCTGTGTTTAAATTTTTAGAAACATGTGGTTTCCATTTTGGTAAATTCTACATGTCAGTTCAAAAGATGTGATACATTTTATATTTCTGTTCTTCAATAAAAGGCATTGTCCTGGCCTATCTCCAGCCCAAGGGCAAGAGAAAGTGTTCTGATTATGTCGGGATTTGTTCAGCTCTTCTTCTTAAATCCACAGCACACCAAAGGGCTATATACACACATGGCAGAGTCAAGGTTAGTCACAGTGTGATCTTCAGGTGGTGAACATCAAAAAACAAAAAAAACCCAATACAAAACACCCACCAAAAAAAAAAAAAAAAGAAGAAGAAGAAGAAGGAGAAGAAGAAGAAGAAGAAGAAAAAGAAGAAGAAGAAGAAAAAGAAAAAGAAATAAAAAGAAGAGCCAAATCAAAAATCTGTTTATGGAAAAACCAATCCAGTTTTCTAGCTGGGGTTAAACAACACCATGTTAAATAGGTCATTGCATGAAAACCTATTCAAATTAGGCATTGCCAAAGGTAACAGTGCATTTGGAATTAATTACAATTAGTGAGCATTCATCATGAGAGACTTCTTAAGACAAAGATAAAAGAATTAGAAAAAGCTGATTGTGTTTGGAAGAGGAAGACAGAGTGGATATTGTCTCAACTTCTTTTTGGTCATAGATGGAAAAAAAGGGATTTTGCTTTGGATGCTGCCTCAAGGCCTAGTTAGAAACCTTTTGTTTGCCAAGTACCCCTGCAATGGCTAGAAAGTGTGTAGAACTTGGCATAAACATCTCTTATAAATTCCTTTATTTTCTTAAAGTACTTTTTTTTTTGTCTCTATAGAAACAAATCATATTACTTTATACTTACATGTTTATGATGTGTAAGGTGAAGAGAGATAACGCTTGAAAATAAATTGTATGTGTACACAAATACCATCTCAAGCAGAAGAGCCACTCAACTGGGTGATGGATTTACTTCTCCAAAAATTAGATGAGAGATGGACACAGAAACCTTGGAAATGCTCTCAGTTTGAAATGTGGCCATTCCTCACTACATCTAAAACATTCCCACTAGAAGGAAGAAGGATGTAGTTATGACGAGCACCTATTAATACAGTTACGAGAAGAAGCAACAGTCAAGGCAGGATTTTGTTGTATATGGCACCAACGGTCCCTAGTGAATGGTGGGTGTTTTCTCTTCCTTACATGCCAATGACTCACCTCTGTAGCACAGAATTCTACCTGCTCTGTGGATATAGGCTTTTCACTTATATAACCTTGCCTGTACCTGCCAGCGTGTCCATGCATTGTTCATGGACTTGAGCTACTCCAAATACAAGCACATAGGTAGATACCCCAGAGAAGCTGTACCTGAGACATGTTAAAGTGGCTTTTTCTAAGCATCAGGAGTAAATGTGCTGTTGCTGGGCATGTGTTCCCTCAGGCATGCCCAATGCAGTACCCTTTTTGCAAGCCAAAGGTAGCAGAGAAGCACTGCCTTAGACAAACACATGAATCTTCCCAACCATGCTGTGCAATCAGTACCTCTATACACTTCATACTACACTGCATTATTCACAGCTCTCTTATCCATTCATTTGTCTGACATTCACAGAATTAAAAAATGCAGGGTAATAGAAACATGAAGAGATAAGATACAAAGAACGACACAGAATATTCAGAGCTGGAAGGGATCCACAAGGATCATTGGATCTCATGCTCAGCTCTCATGGGACTGGCCCATACAGGGATCAATCCCACAACCGTGGTGTCATTAACACCATAGTCTAACCAGCTAAGCTGGGTGACCGTCTTTGGGTCTAAAGGCAAGAAAAACTGTCTTCTAAAGAATAATTTTACCTCTTGAATCCTAAAATTGGGGTGTATGCATGATAGTCAGCTGGCCAAATGAAAAACTATGTCAGCAGCTGGATTCCTATGAGGACATTTATTATGGACAGTGAAGAGAATAGAAAAGTGAATGCAAAAAATGGATTTTGACACAGCTAGAACAAACCAGTGAGGTAATATTTTGTCATTTATTGTATTGCTGACATTGTTCAAAACTTTCATTTTTTTCATGTTGCCATCACTTAAGACAGCAAGTTTATTTTTAACCTCAATTGCTTTGCTTTTTTTAAAATTTTTAATTTTAATAGTAATACTTTCCTCTTTTTTTCCCTTCATTCTATTTTCTTGTTTGTACTCTTATGTCCTGTAGTGTCATTTGTTTGTTTTATTATAAAATCATCTGGTATATGCTTTTAAGAGTTAACACTGTAAGACTACTCACCTCAGATGACAACCACTGATAAAACCAGGATGGCAACTGAAGAAGCTTGGCCTACTCTTTCAACCCTTCATGAAAAAAAAAATACTTTACTTGAAGTCTTTACTTCATTTTTATGCTGTAAAAGTTACGAATTTCTGTTTTCAGACAAAAAGAAGTTACATTTTAAATGAAGGAATACATTTAAAAAAAACCCCCTGTTTAGTCAGAAATGCATCTTTCTGTCAAAGAAAATGTGGAGTAGAAAATTCTCAGCCAGCTCACTTCTGTTTTCTATACATTCTCATGGGATTAAACTTCTTATTTGAAATAGAAGAAAGAGACCTAAAATCCCCAAATCATACATTTCAACATCCTATCATATGTCAGTCAATTTTTCCTTCAGTTTTCTTTCACTGCAAATGGCTTGTATGTTTCTACTTAGGCAATCAAGACTAAGAAATAGCCAGAAATTCATCATCAATCTTTATTCCAGGACAAAATAATTTTGAATGGTCTGTAATTCCTCACAGATATCTCTGTTTTTATCAGCACTTCAGGATCTCCTAAAAAGCAACACCTCGATATGATACCTTCTGTTTTCAGTGTTTATTTTTTTCAGTAAAAAGCCCAAACATTCCCCAAAATAAAATGCAATATCTTTTCAACAGGGGGGAAATACTTTCATATTCTTTTTCTCAGTAATGTTATTTTATATGACTTTTTCTTAAACTCAGTAGAAATAATGAAAAAAAAATCATATTGATCATATATTCTTCAGACAACTGTCACCACAGAACTTCATGGTATTTGACTGTAACTTTTGAATTACTGTCTTTGTTTTTGTGTGTAGTTCTGCTGAGATTTAATAACTAATGGGAATAGTGGTCATGTAGAAAGAGATCTTTATTTTTCCAGTTCACTTTATATTTCCTCTGTTCCTCTTCCTCCCTTTACTCTGTTTTTAATATGTGCAATTTCATTTTGTCAAAGTTATAGGAATGTTATACTTAAAGAAATTGTCTATTTCTTTTCTCATAGCTGTAGGTACCAATTTTTGTCTCATAGACCAGAATACTGTGGAGTAAAAATTCTTTTCTATTGTGGCTGCAGCAAAGTGATAGTCTGTATTTTATTAATTCAGAAGTTCAATACTTAATGAGCTTTCATGATGCTACAATCATACCATGAAAGGTTTGTTCACCAAATGAATGCAACTGAGAAATTAACTCCTGTCTAACATTAATAAAGATGTAGCCTGCAACACTATGCACTCTAAATCCCCCTTTAAAAATATCAGCCATTTTAGAAAACAATTTTCTCTAACTAGGTGTCTCCTGTACTGGCCATTATTTTGCAGCCCACAGCCTTTGACTGAACCATTAGCAGTAATTGCTGAATGTGAGATCTCTCAGTTTAATTCCAGGAGTCTGTATCACCCAAGGAAAGACCTGAGCACTACAGTCAGCATAACCCCAGGATCATGAAGCCTTGTGGTAAGTTCTCTGGCAGCCGATGGATGTACGACAGGAAAAACACCCCAGAGTAGTTATCTGACATAAGACTGTAAGTACATGAGTAACCTTACAGCTCTTCAATTTTAAAACAAATATTTCTATGAAGCTGTATTTCCCTCAGAGTCATGTTGTACAGGGTTGCTAGCATCCAAGAAGCATCAAGTTCACATCATAACCTTCCCCTCCATGGGGATGTTCTCCCCCTCTAGCTGACTGTTTTCACAAACTGAGTCAGAAATTACTGAGTGTCAGCTGAGCTCTGCCAACTGAAGTCTGTTCTGTTGAGACTGACCAACAGGTTCAAAAGTTAGTATGGTGAGCTCACTGAAAATTCAGCAGGGACAGGTGCAAAATGCTACATTTAGTAAAGAGTAACCAGCTGCCCAAAGGCAAGCTGAAGAACAGCTAACTAGGTAGCAAAAGAAGAGCTAGAGATTGTAATTGATCACAATGTATTAATAGCATTTTGTTGTGAAGAAAACCAAATATCACATTCGATTGAATAAATAGAAATACTTCCTGTAAGACAATCTGAAATATTTTCTCCACCTTAAGGTGATTATGGAATGTTTGAAGAAAATCCAAAGAGGTAAGTGAAGGATCAGTCTTTATAACACAAACTCCAAGGAAAGACTCAGCAGGCGATGACATCTGAATAAAAAAGGAGGCCCTAAGGGTGGACACGATGGCTGATGTCAAAAGGGTAAATACGAAGGATGAACGGAAAAATTTTATGCCATGTCTTGGGTGGGACAGAAAGTAGTAGACTGAAATTGCATCAAGGAAGGTAGTATGAAATATTTTTAATACTGCAAAAATGTAGCACTGCAATAGATTGCTGGGAAAAATTGCCATTACAGAAAGTCTTTAAGACAGAGTTAGACTCAGGTGAATGAGAATTGTTTAAGGAAGAGCTGATCATGCCTTGGAAAAGAACGGCCTACATGAACTCTGGGGCTCTCTTGCCACCCACATTTTCTGTTGGCTTGGATTTCTATTGGCTAGTCTGTTGCTGATGCACAGACTTGCAAATAGTACAGCTGTTGAGCCTCATCTTGTTAGGAATCTGGGATAGAAATAAAAGCTGAAGCTTTCAAGAGTGTCATCTTCCCTCTATACTGCTCAGATCTGCTCCTTCTTTGCAGTCTGATGTCAGGCAAGTGATTAAACTCAGATTGTTGGGGAGTTTGGTATTGGAACTAGGTATGGTTTAAATCCAGAAACATGAATGAAACAATAAATACTGCTGGCAAACAATACAAACAGTGATTGATTCTGAATATCTTTGTGCTTTAATGCAAGGAATCCTGTTTCATAATTGTTAAGGGAACTGTTATTTGCCTCTAAAGTTTATAAATTCTCAGGCATGTTGTTCCCACAGCATATACTAGCTTGAATACAAAGATTTATAATCTGAAATGGGGATTTTTTTTGGGGGGGGAGGAGGGATGGGAGGGGAAGGAAGGAGGGGTGACATTACATTGTCTGTTGCTTTTCAATTATTATTCATTTTCTTGCCAGACATCCAGTTAGGAAGCAGGAATCACACAATGTAGTTCATATGACTTTGCTACATGCCATGAACAATAGCTAGTGAACAGCAAACAGCTGAAGCAATTGTTTGCACAAATTCTCTAGACTGAAATGTGTGCATATGTTTGAAAATAATTAAGACAACTACAAACGTGAATGAGTTTATAAGTTGTTCACCAAAACCAAAAATTATATGCTTTTTCAGCTAATTTAAGTCTGAACAGTGAGACAGTCCTAATCATGACCAAATTAGTCAAAAAATCTTTTGCTGAAGCAACATGTGAAACCTTAAGTTTGCATTTTGCATTTTCTATCAGTTCCATAGAACAAGAGGGGACACAGGCAGCACGGCAACACTCAGAGCATAGAGAAAGAAGAAAGATAATGTCTTCACCTATCATGATTTGAGTGTGACTGCTGCTTTGGTTTTCATCCTCCAATTATCAGAAGTGATCACACAGAAACTAAGAGCTGATGGAACATCTTTAAGCCAGGTGCTGCCACTTATCAGCTCTAGTATCTAATTTTTGCTCCCACACTAATGAAAAATGATTTCAAAAGAAATGAAGATCCTGTTTCAATAAGACTGGGGAAAAGATGTAACCTAAAAGCTGTCTACAGATTCAGGAATAAGTGAAATGTTTTGACAGGGAAAAATATGTGTTGGCAACATTGCTCGACTCAGATTTCAAAAGTAAAATTGAAACCATACTTCTACAGGGTGCAGACGCTGACAACTGGAAGCCTGTTCTGCGATATATAGTAGTTCAGAATATGCCAGCCAGCTCCTCCTCTCTGCTTTTTCTTTCATGTACAGGACAAATACATTTCAAGGAAAAGAACAGTCTGACTTGGTAAATTTTTGAAAACAAATAAACAAAATCCAAATCTGACTCTGATATGACTGCAAAGAGTTCAGAGAAGACAGAGAGCATCTGCATCTATCTATATAGAACTGCGAGGAAGGTGATATTCTTCAGACATCTGTGGTCATTCCAGGCTAAATCTGGGCTGAGCCCATGTCTGTGTTGTCAGCCTACATGAGGTGCAAAACTGGGCCCATGAAAGAGTCACATCTCAAAAATCCAGGCTTCAATTTTAAGAAGGGTGGTTTCAAGTCAGACTGTGAAGATAGGGTTTTGTTAACTCCTTAGATCACTTTGAGCAACAGCTCTGAAAAGTGAAGCCCCCAAATTCATATAGGCAGGTAAGTACCAAAACTTAAAACTAATAAAGAAGCCCAGAAAACAAACATTTCAAATGATATGTGTTTTTTTTCTTAGTTTCTTGGTCATGGTTATTGCGATATAACCATGCAGCACTTTTTGCAATGAGTAGAACAGGTTTGGAACAGAAACTGTGAATGAGAATCAGCTACTTCACTGGATCATTCAAAAATAAAACCTAAAAGAAGGGCAAATAGTCCCCTGTCAGTCTTCTTCTGTCATGTTCATGTGAGAAGATCTAGAGACAAAGCAAAGATTTCCTTTCTTGAAACCTATTTCAAATATAAACATTAAATAAATATAGAATTTTTATTTTTCTCTTTTCTTTTGGACAGATATTAGTTATTTCAATGTCTTTATCTTGATTTTTTTTTTTCTTTTCATTTTTCTCCTGCAACATTATACAAACTCATATAAGGTCAAACTCCTTAAGGAGTTTGTTCTACAGCCTTCCTCTAAGGTTTCCCAACTCTATATATTAACTTCCTCCTGACTTTGGAAGCTTTGTTTCTCAGGGCACTTAGCAGAGGAGTGATCATATATCTGAATCTTTTTACAAAGAATCCATTCTGCAGATTCCGTTCCCAAAGAAGTGTATTTATTAAAGAGATGCTTCAGCACTTCTTGATTTGCTTTGCAACACAGATACTGTTATACTGTATCTCCTGTCTACATTTTTTGGTGCTTCAGTGCACAGGACACTTATATGTATATATGGTTCTTCCCAAAGTATGAACATGACATGCGAATTGAAATGATGTTTATAGGAGAAAGTTTCACGAAGGATGTCTGGACTTCAGGTGGCTCTCTTGAAAGCTGTTTATTGCATAGGTGAAGTTGCAGCATTTCAGGGAGTGGGTATCCAGAGCCAGCCCTACAGCTGCCAGCTCCAGCTGTAGGCATACCTGAAGCCACTTTCTGTTCAAGTTACAAAGCTACATACTTTTCAAGTTACATACTTTTCTTTGCAGAGTATCTTAACACATAACAACCAAGAAGCACCATACCGAATACCTTTACATTTGCCTATAGCCTATCATAGCTACTACCATCACCATATTATAGTCATTATTATCCAATCACAAGAGTAAGTAAGTTACAATTTAAGCTTACAATGGAAAATTCTCAGACCTCTCTTTTTCTTCCTACATTGACATTTCTTGTTTGCCTGCGATATCTCTCTTTTTGGTAAAAACATGTTTTCTATTTACTTATGCTCTTCTTGAGACTTATTTACTTGGTGAAAACCATGTCTTTGTTTGTAGTCACATACCTTTGTCCTATTCATAAAAATCTCCTTCCAACTCATCTCCAACCTTTGCCTTCTCAGTTACTCAGCGATCAGTGTTTCAGCAAAACATCTTTTACTCTATATCAAAACTTGCTTCCATTTCTACCTCATCCTCAGTTTCTACATTCAGAGATCTTTCTGCCAAGCCTACATATCTGTGAAACTTTCTTACCAAACTTTCATCCTCCCCAACAATGTTGTTCCATGTGCTGGTCTGGTTAGAGAAACTCCCTCAGAAACCCTTGGGTGATGCTTCTCTCAGTCTCACAGACAGACAAGGCAGAACCGAGCACCCTTCTGTCTGCTCCAGTCATGCCAGCTTTGTCCTAGAGAAACAGGCACTCAGTGTCTCTGGTTTTGCCTCCAGCAAAGGGGGCAAAAAGGGCCTTCTGGGAGGCAGCAATAATCCACAGTACCTTCCTCTTCATGTGAGCCATTACTACATGAAGAAAATCCTTCAGTGTAACTCCAAAGATAAAGTGGTGTCATACAGCAGCACTCTGAAATGCTGAGAGATCAGTGTGTGGATGTGCAATGGATGTGCTTAAGAACTACACCCGTGTGAAACGGCAGCCTCGAGGGTAAATGTGCTGCTACATTCCCCACACTCTTTCTCTTGTTTTAATTTCTCCCATGGTTCTGTGGAGTTTAGATACATATAGGCAATCTCACTGTTGTCCGTATGCTCTGCATTCAAATTAGGTTAATATGGTGGATTTCAAGTGCATTATAAACCTTATATTTATTAATCACCAGAAAATGAAAATGAAAAATGTGATGGAACAGGCAGGAGAAAAGAGAAGGATGTAAAAAAAAGAAGAAAATGAGAAAATGCAGCGCAAATGGAAAGCAGGGAAGAGTCAGGAAGGAACGAGAATTTTCTTCTCATTTTAAAGGTCATTTCCTCCCTCTGGCTGGCTTCTGTAACAATAGTAATATATACTACCAACACCAACACTTCAGGGGTTATTTTTTAACCTATTGAAAGGATGGGAACATTTTTGGCTGAAAATATTAAAACATTTCAGTAAAAAAAAACCCCAAAAACTTTCTGAAAATTATCTATCATCATGCTCATTGCAACAGTCTCTTTCTCACGCTTAACATTCAAGACTTCTGTGGCTGAATAGGTCCCTGGATAATAAGTAGGGATGTGTGAGGGATTGTTAAAAAAACTAAAAGTAGGGATAGAGGGGAGGTAAAAAAGTATAAAGAAAGGCAAGGAAGAGGGATGGAATGGACTGAAATAGAGAAAGTGAGTAGAGATAAAGAAGAGTAAGAGATAAATGGGAAAGAACTTGGCTTTCACTTGCACTGACTCCTTTGTACAAATCTGACAGTGAAACGTTGCTCTTATTCTTTTTTACTTCTATTCCAATAAATCTAAATTGCAGATAGACTTTTCTGATTCAGACATACAAGGAAAGAGAAGAAAAAACAGTGTTACAAAAAGGAAATAGGAGAAAAAGATAACTAAGGCTAAAAAAAGAAAAAAATCTCGAAAAGTTTTTACGAACTTCAGGCTTTTTCTTTTCAGTCATTTCTTGCAGCTTTTAATAGTTTTCTAAATTTTGAAGGGATTCAATGAACATTCTGAAAATTTTCCACCAAACTGAGCTAGCAAAAAGCTGTTCTTAGCTTTCAGTCATTTCAACCTTAAATATAAAAGTAAAAATGTGATTGAAGAGAAGCAAGTATGATTTAAAGAAATACCAAGTTTTAGAAAACAGAAGAGAAAGGAGAATATTGAAAAGCAAATGAGTTCATTGCATTGGAATGACCTTAAGTAATAACAATATTAACAACATTGATCACAACCAATCACTGAATTCAACATTTTAATAAGAGGGTGGCACCTTATGACAAAATCAAGCGCTCTACATTTCCCTAGAGGAAAAATCACAAGTGTTCTTTAAAGAAAATATGAGAAAAGGGGAAAAATAAAATTAAAAAATTATGTTACAGTAAAGGTATAAAAATAACTGCATATTGTTTCAGCTCCCTGGCTGAAATGAAGACAATATTTTGGATCCAAATAAACATTTTGTTTGAACCCAAATGAAATGCTTTATTTCACTTTGATGTCCTTCGTTTACTTGCAAAATAGGTCTAAATGTAAATTTAGATAAATTTTTAAGCAGAATAACATTTTTAAAAGTTTTTTAAATGTCAAAATAAACTACTTTGAATGTTTTGCAATTCTTTTCTAGAGATATTTTTTCCTCACGTCAAATCAGCTCCATAAATTTGACACTATTTACAAATAGTTACAGATGCTCTTGTTTTGCATTTCCTGCCTTGTAAAACAGACAACCTTTTCTGACAGGTGCTGGGTACAAAGTTAGAGACGTCTTTCAGATTTCATTTTGTAGCCTCTTATTTCCTTTATTTTTCATCATCTTTATTCATCAATCTGCTGGAAGCATCTGGAAAACCAAAAACTCCAGATTTGAGATTTTGGTTCAAGAGACCTCCCAGACCAAGCCCAGTGTTTTCTCCCCTGAGCAGGGCAACATAGCCTGGGTACAGAGGCACGTCCTGGTCTTGGAGGAGACCAGCATTCCCGGCTCCAAGGATGTCCACATGGTCTTCTGCCCTGACTCAATGTTAGCTAGATCTTAAATGGCCCTGGCAAAGGTTTCTTTGACCAGTCAAAGGAAGCATTAATCATTGTTTCTCATATTTGCCTTTGGAAGTGGCCAGACCACATCTGCTCCATGCAGAGCCAAAGATAGCTTGCAGCTGCCTGCAGGGGATCAGGTGAACATACTTTCTTAACCCCTCTTCTGCTTAATGAGGGTGAGGGAGCAGGTACCTTAAGTAAATCAGATTTTATTCTACTCCTTAGAAAAACATCCTTTGAATAGACAGAAGCAGTAGAAGATGTGATCGTGAATGCCTTGTGATCTAGAGAGATATTTGACCTTACTAGAAATTTGTGCTTCTCTGCGAGCTGGCTCAGCTCCACCGGTTACATCCCTATCCAACTGATGGAACTGATAAACTGTACTGATGTAAATCCTCCTACTCTTTGTCTGTAGATCTCTAAGCTGCTAACACTATCAATATCCTCATTTTAAGTTCATGAAGACAAGAGCCTCTGAGAGGGAAAGTGATTTGCCGATAGTATTTTGGCAGAACTGGAATCTGCGCTTGTAAGCCCCATTATAGTGGCCTAAGCACCAATTAGCCTTTTTAGCTGTGCCACAGTCTTTTGTGGTGCTATTATTGCCACACTCAGTTACTGTCTTCTAAAGAGTATTTTGTGACCTAGTGAGTGGTGTGAATGTGTCTATCAGTTCTCCAGTTTCAGGGCAATTGCTGCTTTCAAATGAATAACATATTTCAGGTTTTTAAGCAGGATAGGCTCAAGTTTCATTTCCTACCAGCTTTATGCCAGTTTGTATTGACTTTTAAAAAGTAACTAATGATTTACTATGGAAAGAGTGGGTACAGGATCAAACATAGTGGGTGAGTGGTTTTTAAATTTCTTGTTTTCTCTTCCTTGTCTTTCAGTCCTTATTTTGTTAACCTCATGTTTTAAAGTAATTGCGTGTTATATTTTTTGAAATCTGCTATGAGATATATTCTATTCTGAATGTATACACACAGATTTTCCTAATAGTAGTGGAAGTCATGAACATATAATGAATAATACAATGCAGTACATAAATCCTATGGGGAATACAAGTCCTGGCTAGAAGAAAAAGAAATCACAGTATTTCAGAATGCCAGTTGTAACATTGCAGTGAGTTCCAGGCACATGTTTGCCAATAATGAATGGAGGAGTGGAGGTACAATATTGAAGCTGTCTCCTGCAGAGTGGTATCATATATAATCATACATACTGTCAGCTTGCTTGATTATGTTCGGGATTACAACCAGCACACCAGAAACAAAGAAGAATTTCTTATGTCCCCCAAATTTAATTTTCATGAGAGATATATGGAGGAATTAATTGGTGATTACAGCTCATGAACAAAAGCTCCCGTATCTTGCTATATTTGCATAATAAACACACATTTGTGGATTCCTTTTAGAAAGATAATCACACATTCAGAAAAATTCACTTCCTTAACTTAGGAAAAAAACATTTACAGTGTTAAATTTTTATTATAGCAATTCAATTAATTGCCACAGTGTTTAACTTAATGTACAGAAGCAGCACACATTACCAATTATCTTTATAAAATCCATGATCACAATTCAGTCTTTAATCAATATATCAGACCCTTACTCCATTATCTGTTGTTTGTAGTAGGGCATTTCAATTGATTAGGCTGTAGATTTTTTATGGGTCTTGTTTTATAAATTGAACCTATTCAAGTAAACATAACATTTGGTAATAGTCTTCATAGCAACTGTCAAAATGACTTATTGTTTTTCCAGCCCTGCATTCCTTCAGAATTAATAATACCTTTGTGCCCTTTATAACACTTATTATTAAAGCCATAAAAGTTCTCCATGTTTAATGAGTGGATGTTTCATTATATGTATGGTTTGCTTGACAGGCTGAAAATTTTTCTAATCTGTTTCTCTTTTCCTCTTGATTGAAGGATTGTAAATATGCAATTAGCAGCTGGAGTAGAAGTAAAAGCAGAAAATGTCAACTGTCAAGTAGCTCCATTGAAAGACACATGATGCTTCAAGCTAAGACAGAAAGACAAAAGCATCTACCAACAAGGATGAAGGTTGCAAAATCTCTGTTTAAACATTCCATTAATCTCTTCCATGAAATAAATACAGTCAGTACATCCCAGAATGAGGAATGCACTATCAAGACTACAGTTTGCTTTTGTAATAAAACTGTGTAGTAATGCTCTACTCCATTGCCAGTAGACATTCTGGATGCCAGCTCTGTTATAGTTCACAAGACGTATCCCTTTATGTAACACATGGCCTTATCAGAGTAACACAGTTGATTTCCCAAGAATATACATGCAAAAGGGTGCAATGCATCGTTTCCTCTAGAGCATATTTCTCTTCTAGACCAAAACATCTAGTTCTGCGTCCAAAGCGTTGACTATTTCTGTGTCCTCCTGCATGAAAATCTGGATATGCCTTGACTCTTGTATGCAGTGGCTGAGAGAACACTTTTGTCCAGTACTGTGGGAGAGGAATGCTGAAAGGAGTCAAGAGACATATAGAGATATTTGTTTTCACAGACAAGCCAAGGATAACTATTTGCAGCAACATGTTATATTTAAAGGCCCATAAAATCTCTAAATAATTAAAGAGACTGAATTCTCTAGATATTCCTGGTTATCCATATCAGTAGGAGAGGTTCAATATAAGGCACAATGAACAGAATAAGGCTGTTTTTAACCTACAAAATTAAAGACTTTGTCAAGCCAGGCTATGCAGAGGCATGAATTCTTGACTGGACTACTGGCCTGTTAGACTGTAATATTAGACCATAATTAACCTTCCTGCATTTTCTTAGAAGCAGCTACCATAGAAATCCTCAGGGTTTAATGCTGGGAAATATATTGCTGTTCAATGTGTGGCTTAATAATACAAAGTTATGGGAATAATCTACCTACCAACAATTACAAAATCTTTTTTTGGTTTTCTGGTCAAGAGGCTAGTGATTCAATCCCTTTCATCACCTTCTTCATTAATTTTCTTAAAACTTTAAAAAAAGGAAATAAGTGCTTCTATTATCTTTCATAGCAGATTTCCACATTTTACTGGTCATACATATTCAAGTTTATCCCAAGTTTTCACAGTTCTTAACATTTTAGTTTTGCCTGTCATATGCTAAACATGCTTTAGGTATGTAATCTAAAAATGGCATGCATATCCTGTCATCTGATAGGATGACACAGAGAAATAGCTCAAAAAGCATCTGTACAATGTGAGACAGCTCTGCTACTAATCAAAACAGAAACAAGTCCACTGATGGTGTCCCCATTACGTTAAAAGATAAAATTTATTCCTGCAAATCTCACTGATGTTTCTTTGGTGATTCAGCAGTTTCACACAGGTAGGACAGAAGGAGCTGCTGAGCAGTCTCATGTGCCACAGTCTCCCATGGGGTGGGGGTCTAGCCTGCTCGAGGCACATCCGCATGAAGCATAAGCACACTGCTGTGGGTCTGTATAGCAGCTCTGCTCTGCTCTGCTCTGCTCCCAGCGTGCTCCACTGGCTTGATCACAGCTTCTGACAAAGCTCCATGGTAATAGATGTGTTGGCTTACAGTCTGCTGCTTTTGGAGCATAGGTGACACCACAGAGAACTGACTTTACAAAAGGATTTAATAAAAAGAAAGCAAAACCCAGAGCAATCAAAAGTTTCTTAACCTATGTAAAATTTAAAATACCTGCCAGAAAGTGTCATTTTTCTCAGAATTTATTTCCCACATATTACTCAAACTATGAGTAGCAGGAATCTGGTTTGATGTACTAGTTAACAACAGAAAAATGGTTAATAGTATGACATATTGTCAAGAAATAAAGTGGGAGAGAATTGTAATCTAGCTGGGTCCAAGTTATCCAGGGAAAACTGTTAGAAGAGAAACAAGCGGGAACAGTTTGTTTAGGCGCTGGCGTGGGCTGGCCAGGACGAGGAGCCAGGCAAAAGCACCCTAGTGCCATGACAAGTCTGCCTGAGGCAGTGGCCTCACTGACAGGGACCCCATCCCACCACCTTGAATGGGGTAGGGCCGGGGACGGCAGCCAGGGTTCCTTCAATAGAGACTGGAGGGTAATCCTGCTTCCTTCAACAGATGGCCATGGAACCACAAAGAGGAGAGACCACTGGCTCCTGCTAACCAGAAATTAACCTAGTTTATGTTAAAGAGAAGAATTAACCAAGTCAAGTCTATAAAGCTGCTTCTCAGTTTCAGCAGGGAAAATTTTGCCCATTGATTAATGAATACTGCTGGAATAAGTAGTCTGGGAATATACATTCAAAGAGAACTTGGTTTTTCTTTAGGACAAGGTGTTGAATTATTAGGATTTTTATCCAAGCAGTGGGAGCAATAGGAGGGATTACCAAGCTGATTTGGGGCATGATCACCTGACAAGTTTATTAGTAATAAGGAGAAATCATACAAGAAAATAAAAAACCCTGAAGTAAACCCAAACTGGAGGTCAAAAAGTATAGGCCTTCAGTGAGAAATCCTACAAATTAGATTGATTTGCTTTCCAAACAAATAGCAAAAACTTCTGTATGTGTACAGCCAACCTCCTCCCTCTCCAACAAAAAACCCCCAAAAACTTGAAGGATCACTACTTTACAAGAATGGGATAGAGAATAAACAAGACCTAACTCTACCCAAGTGAATATCCCCAACTGGTCCTCAGTAAGAATGTTGCCATTTGAAATAATGATTTTGTTCCCGATAATAAGTATCTCCTGAACGGTCATAATTTCAAATCTGCAAGTGACACTAATATATATGCTTCAAGGTGTAAATCTATTGCTAGGTAATAAAGATTAGGAGAAAATTCAGTGCTGATAGGTAGATTGCTGCCCATTTGTGGTTTCTTTTCATTGCTTATTGAGAAGTGTCAAACACTGTCCCTTCTCAAAGCCAAAAGCTTTGAGACCATTCACATTATTGTAGTAAATCCCACAAATCCTGTAATTACTTTGTTTGGTGTTACTTAAACAGGCCTATTAAATATGCAAGTAAAATATTGTCCTGTCTGAGAAGAAATAGCAAATTGCATATATATATATATACATTAATCTGTATGGTCAGATGGGGGGCTATTTTTGGGCAGAATTATCCCCTTTGTGGTCCAGGACTTTTATTTTTAAAGAAAGATCTGTGTTCATGAATAGAAGAATGGATTAGAAAGGTACTCCATTTTTCACAGTTTGTATTGTCTGTTTCCTTAAAGAAAAGAGAAAAGTCTGCAAAGGAATCCAACTTCCACCAAATTCTCTGAAGACAGTATTCTCCATCAATCAGTCTCTTGCATGTGACACGTGATTTTGACAAGCTATTTTGGGGCTGTTTCTCGGTTCTGGTTTTAAAACATAAAGTGAACAAGGAGGGAAATGGTCCAAAAAGAATGAGAAATAGTCTGAAATTATACCAGAGAGGATAATACTTTGTCTTTCAGTGCGGTTTTACTTTTCAGGATCCCAGGGAAGGGGCATCACCAGCTGAGCACCTGATGGATACCAAGGTCCCAGCTCTGCTGCATGACCACCGTGCTGGAAATTAGCAGGCTGGGAAGGGGATCCCTCCCTTCTCCAAAGTACTATCTTCTCCAACCTATTCCTTCTGTGCTAGTCAGACATTTGCACCATGCCTCCTCTCCTTTTCTCCTTCCACCAGGATACAGACAAACAGAGAAGAAATGTTAGTGAAAGGGACAAAGAAGAAAATACGTTTTTCCCTTGTCACAGGAATTTTTTCAAGAACTAAAAGATTTCAAGGTCAATTTCAAAATTCTGGAGTTATTCTCCAGAATAAGAGATATTTGATTTGGAAATAGTTACATTTTTTTGTTCTAAAGGAATGCTCTTCCTTTGAATCTACTGAATTTTTGGCTTTCACCAGTTTATCAGTACAGGGTAAAGGTAAGAGGTTATCCTTGTTTCCACCTCAGATAAAACATTTGTACAAAAAGTCCTTCTAGACAGCTTTCCTCTCCATCTTTTTTCCTTTTTGTTTTCATTCCTTTCTTCTTTCCTTCTCCCCACCTGTCAGAAGGTGGAGCCAGTTTTGCCAACCCAATCAATCATATTTGAATGAGTAATTTTAAGGACAATTAATTTAAAACTCTGCTAGATAATCTTGCTTAAACCAGTGGAAAAAAGTGTACAAGACTGGAAGAACCTAATTGAAACTAGAAAGGGAAACACTGTGATTACAGGATTCAAAAATGCCTGACTACAGAAGATATGACCGTGAAACAAAATGCCCTTTGTTTCACTCTCCATTGAGTGCTGCCGCCAACATTGCCAGAACCCCCATTATTATTCATAAACAGAATTCTCCAGAACACCATATAGCTGTCATACAAGTAATACAGATTATATTGTGTCACAAGCAAATTTTTTTTCTTTATAACAGCTTGGCTCAATCTTTCTTTGTCTTTGGCACCAATGCCCATTTTCATACAAATATATGTGGAGTAAAAACGAAGCCAACACCTGTAGCCACTCATCTGCTGAGCTTTCACAGCTGCAACACCCACATGCCAACCTCCAGAAAAGGTCTTTCCCAGGACTGGCTGTGAGTTTGGGGCTGCCTTGATCCTAACTGCCTCCTTTGTTTTTGGTTAATCTAGTGTTCATGAGACACCACCATCAAAGGCAAACACTCCTTTTATATTGATAACCTTAGCACTAGACTATCCAAATTCATCAAGCTGCATACTTTGCAAGGGGGCAAAAGGAAAGTAATTATTTAACTATTTAAAAACTACTTAAATTAATTCCTTCCCGCCTTTCTGAAAAGAAATCAAAAGCTTCAGCAAAATGGATGACACTCAGCAACAAGACCAAAACCATATGAATCTTCTGTTTGACACTCACTGAAGTGTTGGCAGCCCAAGCCAGATGAAGTTGTATTATATTTAATGCAGATGTGTCTTTCACTTTAAAAGAAACAGCTGCTTTTAATTTAAATTTCATTTACAATGGAGTCAGAGATTATCAAATGCCATTTCCCATTCACATCCAGCCCCCATAGGAAGCAGTATTAGATAAAATCCATGCGAAGTGGTATTCTTTGCTAAGGCTGGCTACACATGAGGGAATGTAAGGAAAAGTGAGAATGATAGACAAAGAATCAGGACACAGTGAGAACAGGCTCTATTTGAAGCTAAACTTTCATAGAATGATAATCAAAGACTGCACAAGCTCATAGAGCATAAGATCAAAGGTCTTCGAGCTTGCCTCTAGCAGAGGGAGAGACATTTCATAGTCTCTGAAAATCAGAGGTTGTGGGGAGGGATCGTTCCTCTTCCAAGTTTGAAAGACGTATGATTTATGGTCTCCTTGAGACAAAGAACCATCCAGGCCATCATGTTTAATCCCATCATTAACTGATGGTAGAAATATTATAGGATTTGTTATATGAGTTGATCTGTGATAAAGCACTCAGATCTACTATTTTAAACTTTCTTTAAAGCATGGAGTGTTTCCCTGTGACCGGCAACTCCAGGCCTTTCCACAAAGAGCTATTAAGAATAAGGCAGTAAAGAACAATAGCTTGAGTATTACTAACTTAATTACAAATGCTTATCACCAAAGACATTTTATTTTCTATTATATGCCTAACCCACTTCTGTGAATATAAATAAAATAATACTATCCCCCACAAAAAGCCCAACAACCCCAACGAGAAAAAATTCCACTCCAGCTTTTTGTTCAAAAATTAAAAAGAGATCAGTTAAAAACTGTGACTGATCTCTCTGGTATAACAAAGCAGAGGCACCTGGACCCAGGGTTTTAACACTAAATCTTTAATCTGCTCTTTTTTGATAGAATCCTAGAAGTATTCTGGCTTGAGTCAGAAGGGACCTTAAAGACCATCCAGATACAATCCCCCTGTTGTGCACAGGGACACCTTTTAGTAGACGAAGTTGCTCAAAGTCCTATCCAGCCTGGTCATGAACACTTTCAGGGGTGGGGCATCCACAAGTTCTCTGGGCAACCTGTGCCAGTGCTTCACTACCCATTTTTCCATGTTTCAGGATGCAGTCTCATTGTGATTTATATTTACACACTGGAAAATAACATAACTGCTTGCTGAAGTAATACTTGAGGTTTACAGAGCATATTTTATCAAGGCACTCTTGGAAATATGCCACAAACTTTTTTGATTGATGATGTATGCTAAATAAATTAAACTTTGCCCATCTGAGTAAATACAGGAGAAATGTTTTTTTTAAAATAGTGGGTGTTGTGAGTGAAAATACATATATGCCATCAAAAATGAAAACAAAACCATTTGGTTTTGCCACAAGTAAAATGCAGACATTGTAGTAAATTGAGTCAAACTGAATAAATTCACTCACTGCTCCTACTAATGAATACAGAAAAAAAATTAACATGAAGTTCCCCAAGATGCTTAATTGTAAAGAACCTTGTTTTATGATGAAATTTCATGAATGTAGGGAAAAAATATTTTTGTTTTAATCTTTGTTGTACTTGTTTTCACTTCATG
>NW_024581259.1:0-11355 GCF_017639235.1 Corvus kubaryi
CAGAATTCTTTACTTTAGACAAAATATACATAGAATTATACTGTTCAATTTTTAAAATTGAGTGTTCACATAAATAATAAGAACTGATAGAAACTGTATACGCAAATCTGTGTAATACCTATGTAACACTTGTGTAAGACTTACGATTGTTAGAATTAGACCAGGACAGGTTAAGAAAACTAGAATTGCGTGTTAATCTTATTGGTCAATTAACAAATATAATCCACACTTCTGTAAGAAAAAATATATGGAGCATATAGAGCACATAGAAGAAGAAGAAAGTGTTTTTGCCTGTTGTTGCTGTTGCTGCTTGGCTTTATCATGTAACCTCCTTCGAAGTCTGCCTTCAAGAAAGCTATGAGCAGAACAGCAGCCTTGTCTGCTCTTTTTACCCTGGTCCGAGAAGGAAGGGTACCCCGTCAAAAGCTCAACAAATGATGCTTCTATTTTAAATAATTTCCGGTTGAAGCATCTTCAAAGTAGGAAGAAAAAGGCTGTTTGGAGGAAACAGAAAAATCCCGGGAACAAGTGGACCTTGAAACGAAAGGTGACATGTGCTCTAATGAATGCTGAAATGAAGCATAAATCCCGAGTCGCAGGACAAATCGGAGAGAGACACGTTGAAGCTTGCCTTACAGGAGTTAAGGTAAGCATCCTTTGAAGTAATCTAGATGGGGAACAATATATCAAAAGAGCAGAGGCAGATTTATGAACTTCTAAAGTATTTATTAATATGTAATGATTATGAGGTCCCAAGCAAAGATTTGAAAGATCTTTTAATATATGCTCAAAAAAACTTTCCAGAAGTTAAAGCAGGCTCTGCATTAAATAAAAAATTATGGGACCAAATTGGTATAAAATTATTTGATTATTCCACCTGTGGAAATAAATCTGTATCAAATATATTGCCCATATGGCGAATAATTGTTGAAATAGTGAATAATCCCTTCTCTAAATTCATACAGTTCCTGCAATAGAATCTGATAATGAAATATTGCAAACTCCAGTTTCAAACTCTGTATCGCAGCTGGACATTAACGTGGGCGGAGAGGGCTCTCAGCCAGACACAGCACATACGGGAGACACAAATGCGCGCGTAGTGATTCGAACGAGGGTGGCCCTACCCCGAAACCTCTGCATTCTTTCACTGCTCCTAGCCAGCAACCGCGGGAACACTCAGGTGTTGCAGTGGGGATACTGCAACATACACATATCAAACCAGGAGTCCCGTGGAAAGGAAATATATATGGACAGACAGATTCTTGATAGCTGTTTCAGAGATGTTTATTTCTCCAGCTGCATGGCCGGGGCTCTGCTGAGGAACTGTTCCAGTCACGGGACCAAGGGTCCCTCTGCCCGCGCAGGGAACACAAACCAACCAACGGGAACGAGGCTGAGCAGGGGCAGGGAAACCCCGTGCCTGTGCCCTCAGGGCCCCTCTGCCAGGGCTACACGGCGGGGGAGGAGACCCCAACACTCGGGACCAGAGGACAGGGCACAGGCGTGTTCTCTGCTTGCACAGCTAGTTCAAACAGCATCGTGTGCAGCGCCGGTGCCTCCCCACGTTCCCCCGAGCGACGCAGGCGGCATCCCTGCGGACGCTTTGGAGGTCCCCGCTCGCGAAGCGGCTCCCCCCCGCTCCTAGACGCTGCAAACTCCGCCCCGTCAACTACGGGCAACGGAGCGGCCTTCTGCAGGCGCTGCCCTTACTTTTTCATCAGGTTTCCCATCCCCCTCCCGAGCCGTGAAAACAGGAGGGGTTCTGCCTTACTTTTCTGAAAAGGTTTTACCTTTTGCTTCTACGGCTGAGTCAATCCTGCAGCCCGATCCAGGCGCCGGACGCGGCTCAGGCAGGCTCTCTGCTGCTGCCGTTCGCGTCTGCCCCCCTGCTCGCCGCGGCGCAGGGAGACTCCGCTGCTGCATTCGGCACCTCCTCCCCCATGCGGTGTGGTGCGGGCAGGCTCCTCTCAGCTGCCAGGCACGGCTTTCCCCGTGCCTGGTGTGGCTCGGGCAGACTCTCAGACTCCGAAGCTCGCGTATTCCCTCCCCTGCGGATCTGCTGTGGGATCCGGCTTGCAGCCCGTGCCGGAGCGGTGCTCGGCACCCGCCTTGGCTTCACAGTCATCCGTGCGGCCGCTGCCTGCGCTGGCCAGCCAGTGGCAGGACCACCCTGACTACAGCCCTCCGCCCATGGCTCCTAATGCAGATTAAACCTCCTTTGTTCGGGCCGGTGCCAGGCCGAAAGACAATTTCACCACAAAACTTTGACCATGCTGTCCTGAAGAACTACAACAACATGGCGGCCTCTCGTCACTTCCGTAAACAATTCTACGTACTTCCGCCAGCGCCATCTTGCAACCAAAGAGAGGCTCATCCTCTAGCTGCAGCGCCACCTGTGGCTGCTTCTGTTATTGCACCCTCAAATACTTAAAATACACAGACACGGATACAGCCTGCTTTGCAACAACGCATTCTATTTCACAGAGAAGGGGGAGATGGACCAGAAGGAAACAGCTGCTGGAATAATAAAGACAGAAGAATGGACAATGATTGTTCTGCTTCTGATGAAGAAGAAAACCTATCTCTCCTTCAATCAAGACACCCTCCAAGGGAAAGTCAAAAGCCAGTGACAACAGATTGGGCAGAAGTTAGACGAAAAACATTAAAAGAAAAAGATTTTGATTTAGCCCAAGAGCCACTTCTAGCTCTGCCAGTCAGATACGGCCGAGGGAATGCCAAACCAAGATGGGTGAAGGTAGACCATGATGACATCAAGGATTTGAGAAGAGCAATTTGAGAAAATGGGATAGGCTCACCATATTTTAAGTCATTTCTAAAAGCAGTAATTGATAATGCAGATTTAATACCTCTTGATTGCAGATACATTGCTTCATCAATTTTAACAGAATCACAATACATCTTATGGGACATGAAATGGAGGAAATTCTTGAACAAAAAATTGCAACATATGCGGGAGGTCCTCACGCAGCACTTACAATAGCACAGTTAGCAGGCGATTCTCCCAACGATAAGCCTGAAGAACAAATAGATTTACCGAGAGCAGTATTAAAGGACATAAAAAAAGCAGCCTGCAAAGCTCTTTTATTGACACAACTGGTGGGGACCCCAGAAGGGACTTATATATCAGTAAAGCAGGGGCCATTAGAGCCCTATACAGCATTCATCGATCGTCTGACACAAGCCTTGGAAAGGCAGTGTGAAGATGATGAAGCCCGATCACTTCTGCTTCGCAACCTTGCATATGTGAACGCCAATGAAGAATGCAGAAAAGTCATTCTAAGTCTACCTGAACAGGAACCTACTTTATCACAAATGATAGAAGCCTGCAGCAAAATAGGCAGCCCTCAACAAATAGCTACCATACAAGCAGCTACCTTGGGAGAGTCACTTGAAAAGGCTCTCAAAAGCCAGTCAGAAGTAATAGACCAGAGACTTGCAAAAACTCTCGATGCTCTCAATTTAACAATTCAACAGAACAACAAGGCTATGCAAGAAGAGCAGGATAAAAAAGAGTGCTATCATTGTGGAAAGCCTGGACATGTGAAGAAAAATTGCCCAGAATTGACAGGAAACTCAAAGCCATTCAGTCGTTGTCCAAGATGTAGAAAAGGAAGACATCACGCTAGCCAGTGCCGCTCCAAGTATAATGTAGATGGAAACCTCATATCGGGAAACTACAAAAGGAGCACGAATGGTCACCGTGTGGGGAAACAAAAAGTGCCATTTCAACAGCCAGGGAATTTCCAAGGGGCTGAATTTGTGAATTACTTGGGCCAAACCCCATTTAACAGATTGCCACCTACTTACCAGGTGATCCCGAACTACTACCACCAGGGGCCCAATGCGAATTTGCAGCATTGAAACTAGTTTATTTCCTACGTGATTGTCATGCTGTGATATCCACAGGGGTGACAGGAACATCACAAAAGAGACACAAGATTTCCTGATTATAGGCAAAGAAAGAAATCATATTTTGGGACTTGTGGCTTTTCTTTCCATTGTTTCTGCTAATTGCAATGAAGAATTAACAGTTTTAGCACAAACATGGAATCCTCCGCTTGTCATTCCAGCAAAAACTCCAATAGCCACAGCTATTGCTTTGCCAGCCAACATAATAGAACATCTCACAGAATGCCAGGTCTCATCTGGAAGCTCAGGTGTGACTCCAGAAATCTTTTGGGTACAACATATAGGTCACAGTTGACCACAACTGACCTGCAGTTTAACATGTAATAACAAAACGGTCCAAATTACAGGCCTTCTGGATACAGGCGTAGATGTTACAGTGATTTCTCATATGTTCTGGCCAAAAGAATGGACTCTAGTAGCACCTTTGGACTCTCTCTCAGGTATTGGAGGAGCCACTGTTTGTCTACAGAACATGATTACAGTTAAAGGACCTGAAGGGAAGATAGCAACTATTTGTCCCTTTGTTGTGCAGAAACCAATCACAGTATGGGGAAGAGACTTGCTGTCCCAATGGGGAGCAAAATTAGAAGGGGAGAAAGCTTCTGGCTCCTGGAGATTGCTTCATGATCTCAGAAGGATCAACGAAGTGACAGAGGACATGGGACCTTTGCAACCTGGACTTCCATCTCTTTCAATGGTTCCAAGAGATTGGCCTCTTGTTATCATAGACTTGAAATACTGTTTTATCAATATTGCACTTCACCCAAAAGATGCCCCGTGGTTGCATTTTCAGTTCCAAACATCAATAGGTGAGAGCCACTGCAAAGATATCATTGGTTGACTCTTCCTCAAGGCATGAAGAACTCACCAACTATCTGTCAGTGGTTCGTGGCTCAGGCCCTTTCTCCAGCTCAACAGAAGCATCCACAAGCAATGATTCTACATTATATGGATGATTTGCTTATCGCAGCAGCAACTCAAAAGGAAGTGGAAGAGGCCCGTGACAGTGTTATCACAGCAGTCCAAGATGCTGGGCTTGAAGTTTCTACTTCAAAAGTACAAGAGACTTCTCCATGGACGTATTTAGGATGGAGAATGACAGAGCAATCAATCAGACCGCAAAAGATACAGCTATGAACCAAGATCAACACTTTGCAAGATCTGCAACAACTATTGGGAGAAATAAACTGGGTCAGATCCACTTTAGGGATCACCAGTGATGAACTTGCTCCAGTCTTTAACCTACTCAGAGGGGACTGTGACATTACTTCTCCGAGATCTCTAACACCTGAAGCTCAGAAAGCTCTCAAGAAGGTCACTGAAGCTTTCCAACAAAGACAAGCTCATTGACGTGTAGAATCCCTACCCTTTTTTCTTGCAGTCCTAGGAGAGAAGATGCAGCTGTATGGTCTCATATTCCAATGGGACACTTCTAAAAGAGAGCCTTTGTTGATAATAGAATGGATCTTCTTGCCTTACAGGTTGCCGAAAACAGAATTTACGACCATGGAAATGCTGGCTCAAATTATAATCCGAGCCAGAGAAAGGCTGTTGACCATGACAGGTCAAGACTTTGCAATAATTTATATGCCTTTAAAAAGAGAGTATTTTGATTGGGCTTTACAAAAATCAGAAGATTTACAAATTGCATTGTTAAACTACTCAAGTGCCTACTCTATCCACTTTCCAAGTCACAAGCTGTTGCAAGCAAAATTAAGCTTCAGGGAAAAACCTATTTTAAGTGAAGTGCCTTTAGAAGCTGTCACGGTGTTTACTGATGGTTCAGGCAAGACCAATAAATCAGTAATAATGTGGCAAAACCAAACAACCAAAAGATGGGAATCAGATATTCAAATAGTGGAAGGTTCTCCTCAAGTGGTAGAGCTGGCAGCTGTGGTCAGAGCATTTCAGCTCTTTCCAGAACCTTTTAATCTGATTACAGATTCTGCATATGTTGCAAATATAGTTAAGAGAATTGAAGGGTCAGTTTTAAAGGATGTTAGTAAGGACAGTTTATATCGTTATCTTACATGTCTTTATTCAATTTTACAAAACAGAAAAAGTCAGTATTTTGTTTCTCATATCAGAGCACATTTTTCGCTTCCAGGATTTTTGGCAGAAGGAAATGCGAGAGCTGACGAATTGACAGTAGCTGTTGTTAATACTCTGAATAACATTTTTGAACAAGCAAAACTGAGTCATGCTTTTTTCCATCAAAATGCGCAAGCACTTATGCAAATGTTTCATCTTTCTAGGGATCAGGCAAAAGCAATCATAAGTGCCTGTCCTGACTGCCAACGTGTACAGCCTTCTGTCTCAACAGGAGCAGTCAATCTACAAGGATTGCAAAGCTTGCAGTTATGGCAGACAGATATAACCAAATACCCCTCTTTTGGGAAATTTAAAAATATCCATGTATCAGTGGATGTTGCAGTGACTGCTACTGACCACAGCCCAAGCTAGCTCCAGTGGTGTGTGGCAGGAGTGGGGAGCAGCCGAAGGCTCGTGGCTTTAAAGCTGCTCCTCTGGAGTTCAGCCCTGCCCAGGGGAGCTGAAGCCTCAGGTGCTGTGGCTGTCAGCAGCCCCAATGAGGGAGAAGATAAGAAGTTGTGGGGAGGCTTGCCTCTGGATACAGTTTCAGGTTTACTGCCCAAAGTAAGTCCAGGGAGCACAAGCACAGAGCAAGGGCATGCAACAACTTATAAACGGGGTGTTACAAGGGGGAATGGCCCAACTATGGGCCAGTAGGGATTTCTGGGGGAGGGATATGGATAGGGATGGACATTCATACGGATCAATGGTCTTAAGGGGTGGAGGGAAAGGGATCACATGCCCCAATGGGGCATCGAGGTTTAGGGGACTTCCAGAGGGGAGGTATCAGAAGGGGCAGGATCTCAGGGGAATTGACAAGGGCCATATAAGGATAAACAGGGAGGGCTTAGGTGATGGACACCGAACTTTCAGGAATAACAGGAGGGGCGTCTTGGTTTGAAAGACAGGTGTCTGCTAAGGAAGGCAGAAGCCTCCCTTGGAATGGCAGATGTAACCCCTTTCCCTCCGAGTTATTATGATTTTGAAATCAAGGGCTTTTAGGCAAAGACGTGGGAAATAGGAATAACAGTTCTTTACTATTATATATATAACAGGGCAAACACACAACAATAACTATGGCAGTAACAGCAAACAATCACAAACCGAGTCCCAGCCTTCTCGGCTGTCAGGCCCTTTCCCCTTGGGTGCAGTTCCGCTCGCAGCCGGCAGGGGCGCTGGCGGCTCCCGGTGAGCAGGGCAGGTGCGATGGTTCCCCCGCGGCTGCAGGGGGAGCTCCGGAGCGAGCTCGGGGAGCACGCGGCACCAGTGCCCCGGGATCCCGGGGAGGGATGGAACAAAGGCTTCACAAACCCCTGGGCAGCCGATCCCGGTGCCCCAGCTGGACCCTCGGGAACGGCAGGCTGGAACAGCAGGGATGAGCACAAATCCCGGGTGGCAGACGTGATGTATCCAAACGGGGAACCCCCCAGAGGTCTGGGCAGGCAGGGCGAGCACGGCTACAACGTAGTGAAGGCTCGAAGCAGCAGCGGGGCAGGGCGGCCACGGCCTGGCTCCGAGCGGGGCAGGGAAGGTGGGCTTGGGATCCCGGTGTTTTTTCCAGCAGAAAGAAAAAGTGGCCATAGGAAAAACAGCTTCCTCTCTCTCTGGACCAGAGACCCAACTGCCCACACCCCCAGCTGAAACAAAAAGAGCAGCCAGGTCCTTTGTTTTCCTTAAGTACTCAGCAATTTGCTCCCCTAGCAACATGTATGGGGGGGAAAATTCCTTTAACAGAAAAAAAAACTAGGACTAAACTAAAACCCCAACAAGGGGTTTGGGTGATGGATGGAGAACCAACTAGAACAAGGGGAGGAGAACAACCATGTAGGGAGCATTGGGGGAGCGGCTAGGATTTGGGGTATACCAACTGGGAATGGAGGTTAGGGAAGGGATAGGGATAAACCATTTGGGGTACAGAGAGCATACAAAAACATAATAAAACCTCACACCACTACAAGTGGATACTTTTTCAGGTGCAGTCTTTGTTTCAATACATACAGGTGAGACGGCCAACCACGCCTGTCAGCATTTTTTGCAAGCATTTGCTTCATTAGGGGTACTTCAAGAGATAAGAACAGACAATGGCCCTGCATACACAGCAAAGAAATTGGCTGATTTTCTAATGGATTGGGAAGCGCGGCACGCTTCTGGTGTTCCTTACTATCCCACCAGTCAAGCCATTGTTGAAAGAACACATCACTCTTTAAAAAGGAGGGTTGGCACAGCCAGCACCACAGAGGAGGTAGAGCAAAGCTCTGTATGTCTTTAATTTTTTAAACAGCTCTTTTGTAGAGCCTGATCCACCAATTTTCAGACATTTCTCTAACAGTACAATAGAAAAGTTACAAGAGAATCCTCTAGTGTTAATTAGAAACCCAGAAACAGGGCAGATTGAAGGTCCGTTTCCTTTAATGACATGGAGCAAAGGGTTTGCTTGTGTTTCCACAGGCAGTCAACTCAGATGGCTTCCAGCGAAGAACGTGAAACCCTATCAAGTGTGAAGAAACGCTGACAACCCCACAAGTAAAGAAGCAGGCACACAGACGTGAGCTGAACAGAGATTGGAATGTCTGTCTGAAGTATTGCACTCTATCTACAGAAGATTGTGAACTTTGGGTGTGGGAATCAATAGTATTATAGAATTCTTTGTTAGATGATGGTATAAGAAAAATATAGAACTTAATCGAAAATTATGCTTATGCTTTTTTGCTTTGCTTGCTTTTAGCTATGCAGATTTACCAGTTAAGCAACATAAAGCTAATGTGACTTTAGCTAATGCATCAGGTTTAGATACTATATGTTTGTCCAACATGACCCCTGAGAAACCATTTTCCACCTGCTTGGTTGGCATGCCAATGGATGCTTGGCCAATCCCAATAGAAATTGATGAAGTTATTCAAGGTCCTTTCGTTAAGACAAATGTGTGGAACAACTACAATTGAGTAGATGCATGGGATTGATGGGTTCCTCACCTTCCCAAGTGTCATAGGTTAGCAAGCTGAGCCTCAGAAGTGACGTTCTTCTCACAGCTTCCTCTATGACCTAACAGAACCTATCAGCTGGCCAGTTTGAATATGGACAATTCTTTGAGCCACTTAAAATTGTGACCGCCTCTGTGATAAACACTTAAGAATAGACAACCCCCCCTACAGCTCTCTCTCTTGTTTCCGGTGCTGGGACAGGTGGCTGCGGGCCCCATGCGGGGGCCAGTGGGCCCGGCCCAGGCCCTGCTCAGGCTGGGCTGGGCCACGGCCATCCTGGAGCCGTTGGGCCCTGTCCCACCGGCACCCCCCCCCCCCCCCCCCAGCCTTGCTGTGGGCAGCCGGAGCGCTCGGCTCCCCCCCTCTCCGCTGTGATAAGCAACATTCCAGCTGCAAGGCCGAGGTGAGATTAACCCTTTTATTGCTGTGAAGAGCTGAAAACCTGAGGGAAGAGAAAGAGGAGATGCTTAAAGCTGAAATTCTGTTGAGAAGCTATGATATATCAGAGTATCCTGTTGTAATTTCATGAAGATATGGGGGGTGGAGTGTTCAACTCGTAAGCAAAAGCACCTGCGCTGAGATAGGCGGATGCTGATGCAGCTGTAATTTCATGAGAAGTTTGGACAGGGAGAGATGGAAGCGATGAGGACTTTTGCTCCAAATGGGAAAGGAGAAACCTCAGTTCCTAGAGATGCTCCCAGAGATAGTCCTAAAGATAAAGATGAGGAAGACCCTTTGCTCCCAGGGAAGGAGAAGGGCCTCTGTTCTTAGAGATGAAATGCTCCCAGAGATGGGTGAAGAGAACTTTTGTTTCTGAACGGCTCAACCTTAAAATTGTACCCCAGAAAACTTCAAGAGTGGACCCTCGAAAGCAGTTGCGGGAAAAGCTGCAAGTCGGGGGAAAGGACTCACACGCAGGCAGAGAGACTCCTCTTCCTAAATGGACTGAACAAAGTTATTTGGAAGTGAACGGCTGTCTCGTTGTGATACTGTTTTCATAGCACGAGCAAGAAGAGACTTCTCTTTCTAAATGGATGAACAAGGTTATTATGGAAGTGGTAAACAGACTGAACATCTTAAGGGTTGTCTTTTTACATTGTCAGTGGGAAAAGGAGGAAGGTGGGGGGGAGAAGAAGAGTTCTGAAGGTGTGGTATAATTTTTTTTCCTTCTTTTAGGTCTGTTAATAAACTTCTTTATATTCTTTCAAAGTTGGTGCCTGCTTTGTGTTTCTCCTAATTCTTATCTCACAGAAAGTAAATAGTAATTAGTATCTTAGACCAAACCTCTACACCAAGGCATCTTCTGAACCTCAGGAATTAGAGATCCTTGGTTCTACATATATGACCTTTTGTGTCAAATTTAATTATACAAACAAGGCTCAATCTTTAATTAAAGATGTCACTCCTTATCACAATTTATATAAAAATCAGACCTCATGGTGTAATTATACTTCTCTAATTCATTCTCCCTTTCGATTACCACGTGGAGTATTTTTTATTTGTGGAGATCGAGTTTGGCCTGCTATCCCAGCATACATCACTGGTGGACCAAGTAGCGCAGGAAAATTTACTCTGCTAACACCCAGTGCAAAACTGCTTGCTTTTATGAGACATAAAAAGTCTATTCTTCCGTACAAGCCAGATTATAATGATGGTTTTGTACCCTGGGGTCCTGTAAAAAGGCTCTCAGAAGCTCTTCTTTTACCACAACTTGCTTCAGGAGTTGCACTGAAACAATTAGACCGACTAGGGTGTTGGCTGAGTAAGGAATTCAATGCTACTTCCCTTGCATTAAGTGATATGCTAACAGACAGCAAAGACGTCAGACGTGCTACCTTGCAGAACAGAGCTGCGATTTCCTTTTATTAGCACATGGACATGGGTTTAAAGACTTTGAAGGAATGTGTTGTATGAATTTATCTGATCATTCAGAATCTATTCATAAGAGTATTCCACAACTAAAAGAAAGTGTGTCAAAGATTAGAGTTGATGATGGAACTTAGAGAATCTGCTTGATGGATAGAACTTAACAACATCGGTGAAAGAGCTTTTAAAGATGGGTTTTTACATATTAGTTGTAATTATAGTTGTGTTAATAATGGTGCCTTGTTTGCTTCAATGTATCAGGCAAATGATCAACAAAGCTATTAAAGGAGTCTTCATGGTTCAAACAGGAGGGGGAGATGCTGGAGTGAAGGCTTCTCTGGACTCAGGCCGAGAGGGAAGCCAAAGCACAGGGGTTGAATTAAAACCTTTGGACAAGCTGAGATACATGAAGCCACACCAAAGTGAAATAGAAATATAGATTTTTAACTTTTAGTAGAAATATATGCTAAGTGCCTTAAACATTAAA